>NW_017672523.1:107486-121733 GCF_001879085.1 Nicotiana attenuata
TAAGTAAGTCGTAGCGGTCCGGGGGGGGGGGGGAATAACACTGATCAAGCATCGTATTACAATCTCTCCCCATCTACACTCTGTCTGCTATGAGCCCCCCAAAGGCACTATTACTCTAATGGAAAAAACATTTTGCAAACTTCTTCTGGGGGTCGACAGATGGGTCAAACAAATACCACTGGAGTTCATGGCATTATATGTGTCTTCCCAAAGATGAAGGTGGAATTGGAATTAGGAAGATGCAAGATGTTACTGGTACCTTTAGTATTAAGAGATGGTGGAGGTTTAGAACGCAGAACTCTATATGGGCCACCTTTCTCAAAGCCAAATACTGCATAAGATCTCACCCGGTAAGTAAAATCATGGCTTCGACAGATTCACAAAGTTGGAAAAACCTGTTAAAGACCAGGAACAAGGTAGAAATTCACATCAAATGGAGCATTCAAAATGGTTCATCAAGCTTCTGGTGGGATAATTGGACTGGTGAAGGTCCACTTTCTTATCAGGCCCAAGGTATCAGGAAATCGGCCGAAACCCAGGTTAAGGAATTTTTAACAAATGGGCAATGGGACATCAACAGGTTAAATCGGGTTCTTCCTTCTCACATCACTGATTTTATTTGTAAAATTGATATAGGTAATGATACGGAAGATGATTTCCCTATTTGGACCTTGTCGGATGATGGAAACTTCTCAAATAAATCGGCGTGGCATTTAATTAGATTTAAAAAATAGAAAAACAATTTTTTAAAGAATGTTTGGCATCATGCAATCCCTTTTAAAATGTCCTTTCTAACTTGGAGAATTATGAAAAAAAAATTGCCTTTTGATGACATGATTAGTAAGTTTTGTACTAACATAGCTTCGAGATGTTCTTTTTGTAGTGACCCACAGGTGGAATCCATGTAACATGTTTTCGTGGAAAGTGAGGCTGCGAAGCACATTTGGAAGAATATTGGCAGCCCCTTGGGTATTATTCACTCCGAATGCTCCTATTGCGGCGATTTTTAAGAATTGGTGGGATGCAAAGACAAAAAATAAAATTCATGGCCTGATCCTACAAGCTGCCCCAACTCTTATTTGCTGGGAAATTTGGAAACAAAGAAGTTCATGTAGATATGCCACACAAAGGAAATTTCAACTCAAGGACATGAAACACCAGGTTATATGGAACATCAACTCCATAGTAACCAAGCTTACGCCAAATGGATACACCCAACACCACTGGCCTTCTCTTTGCAGCAGAATTGAAAGGTTGAAACCTGTCCAAACATGGAGGCAAGTTCAGTGGCATCCTCCGCTCCATGGCAAGGTCAAAGTTAATACAGATGGAAGCTCCATGTCGGTCGATTGTGACAGTCATAACATGGCTGAAGCTCTAGCTGCTGAGTTCGGAGAAAAATGGTGTGACCAGTTAGGTTTCACTAATTTTGTTCTCGAACTTGACTCAAATGTCATAGTGAACATGGTCAACCAAGAAGGAAACAAGAGCATGAAACTAAAGTGGTGGTGGATAGAATTACAAGATTGGTCCAACATGCAAATGCAACGGTCCAACACTGTTATAGAGAAGGTAACCATGTAGCTGATGCTTTAGCTAAAATCGCCTCTATTTCTGGCACGAATTTGATATGCCAATCCTTCGAACAACTACCAAAAGAAGCTAAAGGCCCCTTCATTATGGATAAGTGGCAAATGCCTAGTATTAGAAAAAAATATGAGAAGAACAACTTTTTTGTTAGTTGAATTTGATGTATATATAGTTATGACAGTAGAGTGTAGATGCCTCTACTGTCCTTTTGGGTGATAGAAATCACCATGTTGTATTTGTTTCCGAGGTAAGGCCTAGCCCCCCTCACTGATCTTTTTTGCAATACAACGCCCAGACCTCTGTCTGGGGAGCTTTATATAAAGAAAAAGTTCACATCTCCTAAATTAAATTTTATGTCACGACCCAAACCACGGGCCGCGACGGGTGCCTGAAATCCTACATAACAAACATCCTTAAGCATGCGTTTAAGATATAAACATGAATAGCATACGTGAGGGAAACCTATCCAAAAGACATATGTACATATATATGCAATATAGTGGGCGAGCCGGCAAGACTGCTATAGACAACCATATACCCAAAACTGGAAGCCGAAAATGCCACATACTATCCAACTATACATGACAATCTACAGACCTCTAATAGAAAATACAACTATACAAGGACGGGACTGGGCCACGTCATACCCATATATGCATACAAGCATATCGTACCAAAATCAAAAGTAGCTCCGGATCAAGTGGAGCACGCCAACTCTCGCTGATCAAGGATCCTAAGTAGGGGGAGCGTCAGCTTGCCTACCTGCACCTGCGGACATGAAATGCAGGACCCGGGAAATAGGGTGTCAGTACGAATAATGTACTGAGTAGGTAAGGCACAAAAATCAGTACATAAGAGACATAGATGAAACATGGAATAAGGAATTTCGCCTGTAAGTCTAAACAAATTTGCGAATCCTGAAACAGTTATAATATCATGCACGTGCGTGTAAATGTCGTGTCATGCATATGTATAGGTGTACATAACATCATCAAGCCTCTGAGGGCATCCCATCATATCATCTCGGCCACTATGGGGCAAAATCATCAACATATACCAACTGATCAGGTGGTGGTGCGTATATAACGCCGCAACCTTTTCCCATATATATATATATATATATATATATATATATATATATATATATATATATATATATATATATATATATATGCCATCTGGTCATGGGTCAATGTAAATGTATAAATAAATGAAATGGATGAAAATATGTTAATAATCTCAATATTCCTTTAGGATAACTTTATCAACTGCATATTTTTCTGAGACCCATGAACAGAAGATATAATAATATGTCACATGGGGAACCAAGAACATAGAGGCCCCTAGTATTTTTATGAATAGAGTCGTTTATGAAAGCTGTGCGTTTGCTTGTTTCTTTTTGTATCATTTAGATCATGCCAAAAAGAAAGAAGGGATAGTCTTAACATACCTGGAGTAGGGAAAAATCCATATGATATTCTTGTGAAGGATTACACCGTACTCCCTTAAAATTGTAATCTTTGTTTGATTTATTGAAGATCCGCACCATTCTACGTTAATTGCCGGTTGTCTTCTCCGTTAGCTTCAGATTGCCTACATTTAGAGTTCTTTGTAATCCTCTTAATCGTTCAAAGATGTGTTTCTTTGAACTGTTCATATTCAAAGATATGTAACCTTCTAGGATTTAATAATTCCTTATTAGTTGCCACCTAATCTAATATGACTAAGAGTCATTTGTTTAGTTAGTGGCTTGCTGCCACGTGGGGGTGGGGTGGGGTTTTAATCTTATCCCAAACTCACTAGTTAATTAGGTAATATTCCGTCCCGGTAATTAACCAATTACCCACATAATTAAGAATTGTCTCAAATTACTTAAAATACTACTCATTTCTAATATACTTTATATATACATCATACTATCTTCACTCTGAAGGAAAATGATGAACTGTCCAAGTTTTATGCAACATTCTTACATTCATAGACTAGAGTGTGATTTACTTTATTATATAGTGAAATTTACTTCCAGATAGGTTCGTAAACAGAAGACAAATGATAATCCTTTAGAGTTACAGTTTCTTCGTAAATAGTCAAAATGATGTCTTGGGGATGTTTTGTTTTTCCTGTATGTTTTATGTAAAAGCACCATAAGTTTGGCATTAATTTCTCATAGCTTCTTGGAGAATATTGTAAATTTTTTCATATGATTTTTTAGGTAAAAGTTGATGGAAGCATTATGATTGCAGATGGGAAACCGCAACCTTGTTTTCACTGCTTCTTGGAGGGATTTGCTTCTCTGGAAGGTTGACAATGCTTTCTCATTTTTGTTGGTCATGTTCCTCTTTTCTTATTGTCATTATAGTAACTCCTTGTCAAAACCTATGTTGCGCGGACTCTCCAAAATGCTGCCGCACCCGTGTCGGATCCTCCAAAAATACACTACTTTTGGAGGATCCGACACGTATCCGGCGACATTTTCGGTGAGTCGGAGAAACATAGGTCAAAACCAATGACTACAAGTATGCTTTGCTTTTAAAAAGATTTGATCCCTGAAGGTTTAGTGCATTTTGTAACAAGGTCCATGAGAAATTGTCTACGAAAGTGCAGTGCACCAGCTGATGGATGCTCTGACATGTGTCGGTATTCATATGAAAGAACCTTTTGTGATAAATGGTTTAACTTTAACTTGTACTCTTTGGCTTGTGTCCTTCCTGTGATTTATGGTTCCTTAATTCTTTGTTACATCTAAAGAACTGTAAATGAATATTAACACCTGAAGAAAAATTTATTATTACCGGTAATGTTGTTCTTCCTTGTTCAAATATGGAATGCTGTCTGCTTTACCAAATACTCACATTGTGTATTGAAATTCATTTCATGGATACGTTCTTTTCAACATATGGTAAAGGAAAACATTGCTAAATACTGACAAAGCAATATCTTATGCCCCGGGCAGTGTGTACTGCACAGTGAATCTTATTGTTCTTCTATTCTATATGGAGGAATAATCCTTTTTCTTTTTGCAAAATGATACATAATTTTCATCTTTAGAAGATTGTGAAAGTAACACAATTTCTAATTTTGTTTAGCCAGAGAACTATCGGGGCGGTTAACGGCGTACTTGTCCTTGGTATCGTTGCCTCTTTCACAGCTCTTGTGGTAATTTCCATTCTTAATCAAGTAGAAAAAGTTGTTATTACTATCTTTAAGATAATAACAGTTTTTTTTTTGCATTTTACTTGTATGGGTGCAATTTTGATATTCCTCTTAGTAAAGAATGTGTTTCCATACTTCACTGAATTGGTGCTATCGTATCTAACTCATGCCAATATATGCCTCAGTTGGTGTCTGGTGACACCAACATAGATTAGCTGCCATCTGAATTAGTTAGAAGGCCTAGATTCTTTTTGTATTTAGATGTTGCATGAGATGGTGAATGCTTCTCGCCAACAGCTTTGCTCAATGGCAGGTCCGAAAGCTATAATTGTAGATATGAAAGAAGATACTTAATATAGTACTATATACTATGTTATTAGATTAGTAGATGATTATCCGTTTGATTGAGATTCTCAATGCTTAGACATGCTCAGCTTTATTTGTTGTTTATATATGTTGTAGACATGATACAGGATTTTATCTTCCATACATCAAGTGCAGACTTTTTTAATAAGTTTCTTGGAAACCACATTATTAGAATTTTTATTAGAGGTGTTGTATGAAATGGTAAATTGATTCTTGCCAACAGGTTGAAGCTATAACTTCACATGTAAAAGAAGTAAATAACTTCATATGGCCCCATTAAAATGAACATTACATTAATAGATGGTTATTTACTAAGATGGGCTTCTTAATAGATATGGTCTACTTTATTTATTGTATACGTGCCGAAACCTAAAAAAAGATGTTTTAAATTTTAACAAC
The DNA here is from genome assembly GCF_001879085.1 of Nicotiana attenuata. Lineage (NCBI taxonomy): Eukaryota > Viridiplantae > Streptophyta > Magnoliopsida > Solanales > Solanaceae > Nicotiana > Nicotiana attenuata. Next base: position 112,995 of record NW_017672523.1, read on the forward strand.
TTTAAAAAGCCAATGACAACTTTTGCCATATTAATCCATATCTTGGAAACACCTATATCAAGCTTTCATGTAAAGCATTGGAAATGGCTTAGAGAGAAATATTGATATCCCCTCTTTTATGCCTAAGGCTGTTGCCAGTGGAGACTTGCACTGGGAGGCTCTTCTGAAAGCTAATTTTGAGGCTGCTCCTCAAAGTATACCCATAATTGCACTTTCTTTTGTTTATCAGGTAAAAACATTTTCCAATCAATTCATATAGCCACCCTGGGATTGTGCATCTAAGATAATCAGTTGCTTTTTGTTCTCAGAATGTTGTACCTGTTCTCTGTACAAATCTTGAAGGTGACCTGTCAAAAGTCAGGTGATTATCACTATTTTGCTGCATATATTAGCCATAACTTATGAACGTATAAAATTTGGTCAGCTTCCTTTGTAGAGGCTGTTTCACCCGGTTCATCTTTGCTTTATATAACTTCCTATCAATATTTCAGGTAGTATTATATAGTTGGCTATTGCTATGTTCTAAATAAATTAAATTGTTATGGATGCAGGAGTGCTATAGTTTTCGGGACAGCAATTCCGCTTGCTCTGTTTCTTGTTTGGGATGGTGTCATTTTGGGAACAATCACAACTCTTGGAACTGAAGCAGACAAAATTATAGATCCACTACAACTACTGCGGGCTACTAATGGAATTGTTGGGGTTGGTACTTATTTCAATGATCTATTATATTTCTTTATTGAAATTAAGTAAAATAAGCAGGCACTGCAAGTTTTTCTCCTCTTATCTAAACATTGTGTTTGCAGCCAATAGTTGATGTCTTTTCGCTTCTGGCAATTGCTACTTCTTATATCGGATTTGTCTTGGGCCTTGTGGACTTTCTTGCTGACTGTGAGTGACTTGGCTCAGTAATCATCTAATTTATGTTCATGTACTATTTTCAGGGCTTTTCTGTTAGCTAAACTTGGTTTGCAGTTAGTATAGTTGCGAATGATTGTCTTGCATAAAATCTTCTTCTTTTTTTTTTTTTTTTTTTTGCTTCACTATTTATTGGAAAGCACTAGTATTTTTTGTATCACAATTACCTGATAATGTTCATTTGTAATTAGTTTAAAACATTCCTCTCCTGGTTCTTCACCATTGCTTCTTTTAATCAAAGGTGATTAACGTATTTAACCAATTAAAACAATATAAAGTTGTACCTTCATTCTCAAGCGGGAAGTTTGTGGAACTAAGGTGGAAGGATGCTGTGGTAATTTGAATCTTAGAATATCTCTTTTATAAGAAAGTGGTTACAACAATGTACTCGAGAAGCCAATGCTTATTAGCACAAAGTGTGAAGTGTCTCTTTCAGTAATTACCAGACAACAACTTTTTTAGCTTCGAGCATCTAGAAACAAAAAAAGGGGAGTGATTGAGATGTTGGTTGTCCACTTTAGCTTTGCTAGAGACAATTTGGTAATGAATGTCACTATCACGAAGCCAAAAGGGTGTAAAAGAGGAGGGTTTTATTACCAGAGGAATCATTAACACATCTTATATGCTCCTGAGTTCTTTGGGCGCTTATTTTACCGAGTTTGTTTCCCTTTTAGCTTCTCTTTGTGGAGTCCATGAACAAAATTATGCCTTCAAATTTATTCACTCTTTGTTATTACCTTGTAGATTTCACCATGTTACATAATCTTAATAAGCTGGTTTGATCACAGCAATAAGTTTCCTTTTAGCACACTTTATGAGGTCTAACTTATGTTTTACTTTTGTCATTGAACTGCTGACAGTGCTGAAACTACCATCAGGTCCGAACAGGCCTCTGCCTTACCTACTCACTTTGGTGCCTCCCCTGATACTTTCACAGCTAGATCCAGAGATATTCTTCAAAGCATTGGATTTTGCTGGAACCTATGGAGGTACGGAGACTTACTTACAGTATAACTTTCTTTTACTATAACGAGTAGTTGGAGAATAATATGTACAACAGAGAGGAAAGATGGAATACACAGTCTCATGAATTACAACAAAGCAAAGAAAAATGTATTTAGTATTGAATAATACATTCAGTGGAATTTTTTGCTCTCTTGAAACAAAATACAAATGCTATCACATGCTGTTTGCATTGGAGTACCGAAAGGATACAGGGGACAAAGTTCAGTAGTTTGGTTGCATATTGTGCACCCCTTGAGGATGGAGGCCTAGAGGTGGCGGTAGGAAAAGGATATAAAAAGTAAACAATAGGTCAATCGTCAATAGCTCCTTGACATGTAGAACTGGCAAGGCTATGTACAGTAGACCCAATGTAGATATGTTTACAGTAGGCCCAATGTGGTCTAGTTCTTTCTCAGACCCCACGCATAGTAGAATATTAGTGCATCGGGCTGCCCTTTGTTTTATGACTTTTTCGCTATTGCTAGCACCCGAAATTTTCAAAATTTCAATTTGGGACATAACGTAATGTGGCATCAGCCATCAGCTGCAGATCATTGTCCATGTATCTATATGTTTACGCAATATCATTCTGAGCAATTTATATAATTTGTGTGCTTGTTGCTTTGTAGTTTTGGTGCTTTTTGGACTTGTTCCAGCTGCAATGTCCTGGTCAGACAGATATTGGGTATCAACTCAAACTCCAAATCTACCCCCGCTGGTTCCTGGAGGAAAGATCACACTCTCACTTATTTTTGGAGGTGCAGCATTTTTCATTCTTTCAGAAATAGGAGACAACTTTGCACATGCATAGTTTTTGACAGGTGCTTATTTATGCTGTATCTGTCTCCAGTTCCCACATTATGTCAGGTGAAATTGTTGTGAATATGAGCACATAGATAGAACAACCGTTCTTTCATAGGTTGGATAATGGGGTAATATCCAGAGTTTATTACGGTGAAACTCTAAAAGAAAGTCATTATCAATTTATTTGTTAAAGACATCATCAAATGTGTTAATTTTTCGCTGAATATCTTAGATAATTTACAGTTTACTTTTTCTTTTTATTGTTGCACATCCATCCATATGTCCTACGAATAAAAGGTTTAATTTTAAACTAGCTACCTTCCGCTCCTGCAAGGGCTTCCTGCTCACCCCCAAACCTCTCGAAAGAAATTTAAACCGGGACAAAGGGAGTAACTAATAAATAATTTTAGGTGATTTTATACATGATAAATGAGCGTTCATCTACATAACACATTTCCTCCAAAATGCAGTTTGATAATCCTGAATAAGCGACAAACCGAAACACTTTCTAGTAGAACCTTAGTCTTGTTTCTCTCCATCAAAACTTAATTATAAAGAAATTAGAAGGCCATTTACACCCCTATACAGATGTCTTTTTGACCAATTTCTTCCTCATATTCCAAAATAATATGCAGACCCACTTGTGGGAATACACTGGATATGTTGTATATTCCAGAATAATACAACAGAAAATTACTGCAGTACGAAACAGAAAAAAAATAACTAGAGAGTATTTTTATATTTTTTTGTGGGGTGCGAGAGGAGGAAGGTTGATTAAGTTGATAATTCTGGAGTGTAATCTACAGATATAAGCAAAAGGAGGCTGATTCTCAAGCAAGTCAGATGTCGAGGTGTTCAAGACTTATCTCGCATGCTCTCTCCAAACTTGGCATCTGATACAAAGAAGACAATGTACATATAAAGCAGCAGCTAACCATAATGTGATATTGTACAAGATGTGTACAAAATGTACAGAATACTAAACAACAATGACCAAACCCATTTCACTTAATGTTATACATCCCAAAATTGAGCTCCCATAGCAGTTGTCAACCCTGAGCAATCTTAAGGGAAATTAAGCTTTCTGGACAATCCAAATATAACCTGGAAGCACAATATAAGAGACTGTTAATGAAGCAAATGCTAGGCAACCTAAGTAGCTTAGCATTTCATATGAATGCTGAGATGAAAATCCTACACATGTTGCAGTAAGACGTGAACCTGGCAAAATCTAGCAGCACTACAGGACCTGAATACCAACACTCTCTTTCTCTTATTAAGATACTTAGGTGAGATTGATGTCTTACAGTATTTTCAGAAACATCATATAAACACCATGAATTCACGACCCTCAGTCCTCATCTTACGTAAGAGTAAACCAAGCACACAAAAGGTAGGGATTCACTAGCTAATCCACAGCCATTGCTTCAGGACCGACAGTAGCATCCTCCACTCCACTCTTGTTATGATCATCAACTACATTCCTCATCTCTTCGATCAAACTCCTCTGCTCTTCCTCTATTGTGTTCTGCAACTCATCAACCTGGAAAAAAAAAGGACATTCAGCAAAAAATATGTGCAACTTTCACCAATTAAGTTTTTGTCTAATGCAGATGAAGTACTACTAAAAAAGTTCTATCTACCTAAACAGAGTATTGCCAAATATGAAAAATCTCACATTCAACTTTTAACAGTGTCGTCAAAGATGAAAAAGTATTGAAAACCTAAGATCTGCTAAAGCTATAAGTGCAACTAAAATGCACAAATGGGCTACACGAATGATATTCTATAACAATTTGACCTATTACTTAGTGATATGAATCAGTTATCTCTGATGTATATAGTATACTTAGCAACTTTAAATCACCAACAGCAATCAATGCATTCCGAGCTAAAACTTCCTGAAAAAACCAAGAGCATTAACGGAAGGTAAGTTCGTAGGAAGATACGTACCACATGCAATAAAAGAGCAAACTGCTTTTTACGAAGGTCCAATGTCCTTGAATTAGCAGTATTCTCTGCTTCCAACGCAGCTATCTCTTTCTCAAGCTCTGTTAAAACCTTCTGAGTTTCTGATCTTGGAGGTTGCAAAGCAATCAACTTCCTGATCACCTCACCCTCTTCTTTATGCTTCCTTTCAACCTTGCTTTCTTCAAGTTGCCTCTTGAGATCTTCTATATCAGCCTGAGCCTGTAAAATCTGCACGTTGATTTCACCTTTCAGGTCGTTGAAATTCTCCTTTTCTCTAACATTCGCATCTATTACTGTTTTGCTCTTTAGGAGCGGAATCTCAAACGTATATAGCTCTTGCAAGAATGCTTTAGCAAGTCTTTCACAATCTCCGTAGTTATCAGCTTCCTTCTCTATCTCCGAGGCAAAAGTAGTAAACTTCTTTTGGAGTTTCTTCAGTGGCGGTTCACCTCTAGTGGTGGTTGTCCGAGTCAGAAGTCTATGCTTAATTATTATCTCGTCTTCAAGTTGTCCAAATGCATAATGTGATGCCACTGTCTCCCCCTTCCCAGCAATTTTTCTACCTTTTATCAACATTTGTTTTGATTTTTCTATCCTGTAATAAACATCTCTTAGAAATTAGCATTTGATAGAATATAAAGGATCATCGACAGATTTAGCTTCCTTAGTCACCTCTGAAAGAGGTTAAATGACCAGAGAGTTGTATTCTATTTCCTGGAAAATACAAGTAATAATATTCTGAGATGTTTGTCATTATTCTACAAGTAATAATATTTTATACAACCCTAACTTCTTTAAAAAATCCACATTGATTTAAGGAATTCAACTTTAAGCATTATGTGATCTCTCGCGATCACACTAACTTAACTATATGTTTTTATATCCAAGTTAAAGCTACATTATGGCCGTGTCTTTTAAATCGCGTCCCATAAAACGACAAAAAAGGAGTAAGAGTTAATTTCCTCTTTTTAATCAGTGTCCTTCATCTCGAGTAGAAGAACGAGGGAGGAGGTGCAGATGACACAACCTTAAAAGTCCCATTTGATGAAGCTAACTCTCTAAAAGATATCATTATATTTAAACAAAATAAGTGAATAAGGGGAGAAAAAACAAGATCTGTGCACATATATTTTCACTTATTTTACTGAACAATTATATAACTAAAAATCAAGATATGAGCACTTTTCAATATTATACAAATTAAAAGTATGATGTGCCAATTATGCAACTAGAAAAGCAAAATGGGTGACTGAACTGTGTTTTAGTAGTGCTGTCGATGTGTGACTGTTGTTCGTGAAATTGTGGAGTATCACTAACCAAAGAGAAATGGATGGTAGTAATCAAGTGTACAGCCCGCCCAATCAGGAGGGACATACCTCAAAATATGAAGTAAATGCCCGAACAAATATCACCGTCGCCGTCGCCGTCGCCGTCGCCGTCGAAGCCCCGTTCTTCTTCTCAAGAGCGCTGACGACTTAGGGTTGGGGAATGTTGGGTTTCTGTTGTTTAATACAGTACGTCAAAATGTAGTAAAAATCTGTCGTCCGCGTAAATCTTCCACATTTGTACTACTATTTAGTAAGCGTTTGGACATAAAAATTGTTAATTTTGTAAAAGTAATATTTTGAGTTAGGTTGAAAAATGGAATTTGAAATTTAAAATTATGTTTGGACATGCATTTCACTTTAATAAATATTGCAGTTTTGTTAGCGGGGAAATAGTTTTTTTGAAAATTTTAAAAGAAGTGGTCATGTTTTCGATTTTTTTTCAAAAACTTGCAAAATTTTATGGACAATACATTTGTGAAATGCCTCTCTATTCCCTCGGGGTAGGGGTAAGGTATACGTACCACACTAGTGAGATTTTACTGCATTGTTATTGTTGTAAACACATTTTTGGAAGAAAAAAATCGAAAAAAAATATATTTTTTAATGGAAAAACAGGTCCTCAATTTATACTTCCATCCAGTTACCAAATATAAAAAATTATACTTCTATCCAAGTAAAAACAACAAATTCAATTCCAAGTAAGTTGGAATTGTCTATATAATTCTTATTGATCACCTTATTCATTTAGAGCCCGTTTGGATTAGCTGATTTGAAGTAGCTGATCAGCATTAGGTGGTGAAAAATACTTTTAAGTGTTGAAATTGATTTAATAAATAAGCACTTATGTGTTTGGATACAAGTGCTGAAATTGAAAATAAGTTATTGCAGTATTTGATAAAAAAAGTACTGATAAGTTTTTTTTTTGTTAAAATGACTTAAATAACCTTAGAACTGTTTACACTTATAAGGATGTAATTTCTTCAAAATTTTAGATTGCAGATCGATTCAAATACAAAATATTTTATTTGTCATTTTATTTTAAATACGACTGTGCTTAGATAAGATTAACTTTTATGATAAATAAAATTTATTTTATGATAACCATATAACCATAAGTTATAATAATTAATAAACTGACAAAAGTTTCTCAGTAAAAAATAAACCTAAATAGGACAAAATATTTGAAGAGAAACAAACACTGTATTCGTCAACACAATGCGTAGAAAGCAATACACTAAAAAATTGATATGTCCTCATTTATTACATACATTTCAAAGATTAATACACAATCACATAGATACAAATATGCAAAGGAATAGAGAATTTGCTTATCTTAAATAGTCAGTGAGAATTGTATACTTGAAGAGGCGCCGGGGGGGTTCTAAAAAAGAATATTTTAAGTATAGAATAGTAAAAATCTTGGTCGGGGGTGGGGGGGGGGGAGGGGAGGGGGTGTTGAAACAATACTTGGGATGTAAGAGTTTTGTTTTAAAAAAGAATATTTTAAGGATAACATAGTAAAAATCTTGGTCAAACTTAAAGTGCTTATAAGCTAAAAATTCATAAGTTAGGGGTGACCAGCTTATGGCTTTTGGCTTATTTTTGACTTATAAACACTTTTATTTTACCAAACGCGTAGATAAGCCAAAAAGTGCTTATAAGCTAGTTTGACTAGCTTACAAACTTAGCCAAACACCCTCTTAAACTCATCTCCTATTAAAATGATGCACGTACAAATGAACATGCTAAAGGTTAAAATATATTCCTATCTAATACTTAAGTAATATGTATTACCTATATATATATATATATATATATATATATGTTTACCCTCGAATCCGGATAACAATTGAATTTATATGGAGTTTTAAGGATCCGTGAACTAAAAGATACAAAAGGTTTTTAGGTCGAGGAAAAATAAAGATAAAGACTCAACAATTGCTGTTAAAGTAAATAATCGCAGAATATAATATTGCTTAGAACAATTGTGCTTGATGCCTACAAGAATTTAGAGAGATCTCCTTTTATACATTCTGATTAAGGGTAAAAATAAGGTAGGTAAATTGATTACATCGTGGATCCCTGTAATTATGCCTTAATGGCCTGAAGTGGTTGAGAAAATCACGTTTGGGCGAGATATCCGGCGACGCTTGGTTATCCGTTACGAGTCCGGCTTCCGACCTTGTGTGTTTCTCCATCCGGTGGTGACTCATATCGAGCTCTGTAACGGTCTCGAAATGACTCGACCTCGGTTGTAGACGTGGCCGTCGTTCTACCTTGCATCCAGATCGGGTTCGATGGCCCCGACTCGCTCCGGACCGGACCCAACCCGGTCGGGCTCAAGCAAAAAAGGGTATCACCCAATACAGATAGTCCCCTCGTTTATTAGAGAGTAATGATAATAAACGATATGACCGGTGACGTGATGCCCGTGACGTATGGCCCTACGCCAGGTGAAAAAGCCATCGAGTGCTCTGACCACGCCTGCTGCAGGCATTTAATGCTTCTCTTAATTATCTGTCGCTTCGTGTCTGTGGCTTCGCGATTCGTGCCACCGCCTCATGGAAAAAGTATAAACGACCCTTCCAGGTTCAATATTTCCTATCTTTCTCAAATTCTGCGTTGGTTGTATTTTCTTTTCATCTCTTCGTAAAGCTTTAAGAAATGGCGAAAACTTCACAAAGTGTTCCTTCTAGACCAAGCTCGGCCGCGA
>NW_017672523.1:121758-130857 GCF_001879085.1 Nicotiana attenuata
CCCGTTCCGGCTGTACTGGGGTTGGATTGATGATTGCAGCTGCACGGGGAGCCTCCTCGGACCTGACAGGCTCCTGGACCCGGCTCTGGAGCTGAGCTATAGCCGATTGCTGGGCTTGCAGCATGTCAAAAATCATTTTAAGGTTGATAGTCTCTTCGCCGACTGCCTGGGCCCTCGAATCGTCCTCTCCCCGGACGCTATGCGATGATCCGGAGGCCTGATCAGTGTTGAGCGCCATCCGGGAACCGGCATCTATCGGGTTTTCGAGCCCGGGCATTCCATTGCTTCCTGTCTGCTGTTCAAGTTCGTTGTTAATTGATTGTGCCATTCTATGAGTTGGTAATTTGAATGTAATATGGGCTCTTTTGCAAAGAACCAGTGTATTGTGATGCGTCAAGAAAGAGTATCAAAGAGCTCACCAATATCCTTGGCCCCACGGTGGGCGCCAAACTGTTTACCCTCGAATCCGGATAACAATTGAATTTATATGGGGTTTTAAGGATCCGTGAACTAAAAGATACAAAAGGTTTTTAGGTCGAGGAAAAATAAAGATAAAGACTCAACAATTGCTGTTAAAGTAAATAATCGCAGAATATAATATTGCTTAGAACAATTGTGCTTGATGCCTACAAGAATTTAGAGAGATCTCCTTTTATACATTCTGATTAAGGGTAAAAATAAGGTAGGTAAATTGATTACATCGTGGATCCCTGTAATTACGCCTTAATGGCCTGAAGTGGTTGAGAAAATCACGTTTGGGCGAGATATCCGGCGACGCTTGGTTATCCGTTACGAGTCCGGCTTCCGACCTTGTGTGTTTCTCCATCCGGTGGTGACTCATATCGAGCTCTGTAACGGTCTCGAAATGACTCGACCTCGGTTGTAGACGTGGCCGTCGTTCTACCTTGCATCCAGGTCGGGTTCGATGGCCCCGACTCGCTCCGGACCGGACCCAACCCGGTCGGGCTCAAGCAAAAAAGGGTATCACCCAATACAATATATATTGTTGTTACTGGCTTCCTTGTCCAATATTTTTGAAGATTGATATATGTGGCCAATCTACCATTGAGTTAGCATCTTGGTGATCCACATTTCTTGTTTTATGTTTTCGGCTGTGTTGTCTACAAAAAATTATGTGTTATGTGCTTCTAGAGTTTGCTTCATGTATGGGAATAGTTCTTTTGGTTATATTTGCACTTGACATATAGTTGACTGTTTTGAGATTATATTATGAAATGCAATATATTGAATCAAAATGACTCAAGATTATGATGACAAGATGGTCACTTGGTCGAGCGCAAGCTCAGTGCTATTCACGAATCCTTAAGGTTGAACTGCTACGGATACAATTTACATGACGTTTAGACTGTATTTGCCCCAACATATTCTCACTTTCTCTATTACCCTATTAAGAGGGATATTGAAGTAGACAATAAGGGCTTTGTCATAATAATGTATCTAATCTAAACAAAATGGCAAAGACTAATATACACCAAAACTATCTGCCAGATTAGGTGAGATACATTATCAGATAACAGTTTGTCCAACATAAATAAAAGTACCATAACTAAAAATCAGGCGAAATGGCTTCCTGGCCACTTAAACTTATAGGGCTTTTGAAAGCCGATACATAAACTTTAGTCTTTCCCATTTAAACACTCAAACTCGTGAAACCTATAACAAATAAACACCTTTGACCTTGACTATGCTTATGTGGCGGTAGGTTATCTTACATGGACATAGTGCGTACAAGTCACACAAATGGCGCGTGTGTGCCGATTTCCATAATAGAAACACCCCCCTCCCCCCCCCCCCCCCGGATCTCGTCTTCTACACACCACCCATGTATCTTCGCACCATCCCCAACGACCAGAAACAAGGCGTCACCCATAACCCACAGCAACGACCAAACGAACCCAACCAGTCCCTCCTCCCCGTCGCGTGGACCGGCTTTGGTGGTCAACAACGGGATCTGCGTGAGGGTTGATTTCGTATTCGGATCCCAACCCTCCATTTTGTGATTTGTCGAAGAATTTGATGACAATCGTATATGCTTCGTTTCTTCCTGTTAGATTCGGATTCGGACACACCCAAGATAAAAAGATCTGTCCCATTTTTTTCCATCTTCATTAGAGGCTTTGAAGCTCTTCACTGCACAACAATGGCGGATTTATGCTCGAAAAAAATACCTCAAATAAACCCATTGGTCATTTGCTGACTGGATGGACACGTCTGTCAATGTGTAATACACGCGCGTAGGGTCAATGGTGTTTATTTGTTATAGGTTTCACGAGTTTGAATGTAAATGGGAAAGACTAAAGTTTGTATATCGGCTTTCAAAAGCCCTACAAGTTTAAGTGGCCAGGAAGTCATTTCGCCTTAAAAATCACATACAACTAGCTCCATTCAAATATTCGTAAGCAATGGTTAAACTAATACTAAGCATTCTAGGAGTTTGGCAGTGTGTGAGTCGACACAGAAAAAAATAAAAAGAGAACTTAGAGGTGATATTTTTTGTAAAAATTGAGACACGTTTAATATTGAACTTCAATTGAGGAAAAAAAAAATTAAAAACCATGGAATAGGTTCTAAAGCTCCAAACAGCAGGCAGTCAAATAAACCAACAAGAAAAATGGTGGATTAGCTTAATTCTCAAGATATAGAGTAACATTGAAGTAACTTAAATACCCATTCTCACCACTAAACACGGTTGACCAGAAGATGGAGGATAAAAATGCTAGAAGAAACAAATATAAAGTATCATAACTCAAAAACTAGCAAAATTACAGCCTGAAGAAGGCTCAAGCCAACATAGAAAGTTCCTTGTTGCATTGAACTTAAATTTTGTTGAAGGCAACAATATCACAGCTCTGCACATATTCATTGATAGGCTCTACTGTTAGTTTTTCCTCAACGAGAGTGTCCACCGAGACAAGGTCATCCACGATGGTAAGCATGATCTGCAATTTCTTAATCCCGTAGCCAACTGGGACCAATTTGGCTGTCAAAGAGACGCAAGAAGAACAGATTGTCAGTAACCAAATGCTAATATATAATCGGTTAGAGCACGGTTAAAGAGTGTGCAATGGAAATAATAAGTCATACATGCTCCCCAAGTAAGCCCTTCTTGCTGAACACTGCGAACAGCCTCCTCCAGCTTCTTCATGTCAGTTTCATCATCCCAAGGCTTAACGTCCAAAAGAATGGATGACTTTCCACCTGCAAAAGTAAGAACATAACAGAATTAAGCTGATTGAAGATTTACTTGTGCGAAGGAATATATTTTCCTTCTATATTCCAGTTCTAATATGTTCTGCATTTTCCTTACACATCAGCTTCTTATCTTTGTTTTTTATTTTGGCAATCACTTTAAAGGGATGTCTTGCACATATCAAATGTGCGAAGGAATATATTTTCCTTCTATATTCCAGTTCTAATATGTTCTGCATTTTCCTTACACATCAGCTTCTTATCTTTGTTTTTTATTCTGGCAATCACTTTAAAGGGATGTCTTGCACATATCAAAGTAATTGTGCATTATCTATTATGAAAAGCAATTGAGAAGGATATGTCAAAGGCTCACTCTCTTTCTTCTTGGTAGATGCCTTAGTAGCCTCCCTTGCTTCTGCTGCCTTCTTTTCCTCCTCTGTCTCTTCTCCAAAGAGATCAATATCATCATCGTCATCATCATCTGCAGCCTGCAGACATCCAACGTGTCAAACTACTCTTGGTCATAGAGAAATTCAGTAGTTCCATACCAAATGAATGGACATCACCCTCTATAACGGTACTACATGATAAAGTAAATCAGTTGAGCAACATTGAGTAAGAGTGGCAGTTTACAGAAAAAATATAGTAAATTTAATTTTTTGAACTATATAAATCAACAAACCCTTCAAGGTAATTTTGACTAGCATTTTTTTTGTTTAATGTACTGGGTGCCACTGTAGTGGAAGTCAACTCACTGCCTCATCAATATTATCCTCTTCTTTTTTTATTGTTTTCCATTCAATTCAACACAAGTTGTTTAAACCAAAACAACCAATCACAGGTTGTTTGTGGTCGTTTAAACAGCCAGTGTGATTGTTTAAACATCCACATCTTTTACACTAAACAACCACGAGTGGTTAAGGTTGTTTAAACCATAAACCACTTATGAAGAAGAAGAAGAATGGGAATTTCAAATTTGAGATTTTATGTAGGGAAGTGAGACTTTTATATTTATGGAAAGTTTTAATGTTTACACCCACCCCGCCCAAAAGCGTTTTAGTAATTATAATCTGACCCTCATGTCCTTAATCACTTGAGGAGATTTGGGTAAAGAGGCCTCGTAAAAGAAAATTAGAGAAGAGGGGCCTTGATTAACTTAGTGGATGATTAAGGGACATGGGGACTAAATAATTGTTAAAATATTGGGAGTAAACATTAAAGTTCCCGGGTAATATATATAATAAGATCTCATTCCTCCAACCCAAATCTCACAACTTTGAAATCCCAAAACCCCAGTCGTTCCCTCTCTCCTCTTCTTCTTCCTCTTCTTTTATAATAAAAGGTCCTTACAGATCAGAAATGAGGACCACTGGACTGACAATGAACATCACCGGGAACAACCCCACTGGCAACCACATGTATCCATCCCACTCTATTTCCTGAAGTTTTGGCCATCTTTTGGAAATCCCTCTTCGAAAATTTTAAACTTTTCTTCTTTTCTTTGATTGGTCTCATTCGATTTTTCAAGATTTTTGCAGATACGGTAGTTGATTAAAACAACCACAGGTAGTTTTAACAGCCCAAAACAACTCATGGTTATTTACTCCTTGGTTTGTTTAAACAACATGTGGCTGTTTATATAAAGAATTTGTGGTTGTTTGCATATTACTTGTATGAGCAAATTATGGTGTTTAAATAACCTGTGTTGTTTTAGTATAAATAAAAAATATGGGCTTGTTTAAGACAACTTGTGGCTGTTTGTACAAAAAAAATAGGAGAGATGAAAAACTAGGGATTTCTTTTATTTGGTAGAGTTTTGGCTTTCATATCTAGAGGCCTTTGTGTAAATAAAAAAAGCTCCTGGGGCCTTCTAAAATATGCTGTCAAACCTCATAAATCTTCAATCCTAAAAGTGTGTCTTTACTTTTATGGAAAAAGAAGTAGAGTCCTTTTCTCTTAAAAAGACTCAAGTGTCTCTTTAAATTAAAGTCCCCTAATTACTTCTAGATCGTAACAACGCCTTTTTTCTTTACAAAAAACTTAAGGGGTCTTTTTCACCAACTGTTCTCAATACAGTCAACAGAAAAACAAAATCAATGTCAACTGATGGAGTTTTATTGTCACAACAAGAGTTAAATCTTACTTAGACAACATTCAGAACACATGTTAATCTTTTCATTAATTTAACACACTCTTCACCTCAAATATAATAAACATCCCTAGAGATTATTAGAACAAACTTTGGATCTTCATATTTAATAACAAACCTATTTCTCCAACACAAATTCCAACATTCAAATTACTTGGGATAAAATTAATTGCAAATTAAACTTATTGCTACAGATCTCATCTGCACAGTATAAGCAAAACAAAGGTGGAGAAAAATACATACTTAAACATGAAATTAATTACCTTAGCAGCTTCCTTAGCTGGAGCAGCTTCAGCAGGAGCAGCTTGGCTTCCAATTCTCACACCCACAGCTTTCCCAGGAAAACTAATCGCCAACATTCATCATTAGTAACAAAGACAACAAAATACCCACTAAAATTTGAACTTTCAGCGGCAAATAACTAGAAAAATCAAAATTATACCTTGAGGCAAGTTTTGCAGAAACAGCTTGGTACCATTGGCTAGCATTGGGGTAAAGATCTGAACTGGGTTGCTCCAAAACTGCCCCATAAACCTTAATATCGTCCTTTGTCAATTGATCTCTGCCAAAAAAGATCAATAAAATCAAAACAAAAAAAAAATGGAGAAAATAACACACTATAAGTATCTGAAAAAACTTACCCAGAAATATAAGTTTTTCCGGAAAGATGGTCGTTAACGGACTTGAGACCAGATTCAGTGTGGAGATCTGAGAAGGTTACAGCCATTGTTGAAGAGTAAAAAGGAATTGAGATTTGAGAGTGTGGAAGAGAGAGTATGAGGCTGTAACGAAAGAGAGGGTCTAAAGAGAGACAATAGTGGGAATTTATATATGGGGTTATTCAAGAAACCCTAGAGGTATATGCCTTTTCAAAATAAAATTGTTTAGAATTTAGAAAAAATAAATGGAGAAATTTTAAAGAAAATTGGACAACTTCCTCTAAATTAAGAAAAAAACTTGAGATTTCCCCTCTGTTAAAAAAAAGACTTCAAAGTTTTATGCAGAATAATTTAAAATTATTAAGATAACTAGTTACTTATTGGGTAATTGATCTGATGATAATTATTAATTGGTAATATGGTAAAAGTGATAACTAATGAATTTTTTTTAAATAATATAATCTTTATAACATTAATTCACATATTCTTATTCTATGTCGTATAACTTAATGCAAGTATTATCTAATACCGCCTTTATGTGGAGATTAATTAGTATTAACAAAATTTTGGTAAACTTATTTCGAATAATGTTTGCGTTAAGTTTGCTGAATTTGGCAATCAAAATATCCTAAGTGGGTGTTTCCATGGAATGTAATATTATTGAACTTCTTTAATATTAATGTAATATTCATGTTTCCTCAACAAAAAAAATTCCTCCAACCGCCAATATAATGTTAGAATTTGCACCACAAACTTGAACGTTATTTACCCTAAAAAACGGGTAACAATTAAATTTGTATGTGATTTTAAGAATATATGGATTAATTCAATACAAGTAATTAATAGCGTTAGATTAAACAAATGAAAAACGTAATAGATGACCAAACCAATTATGAGGGTGATTCCGAGCACGGTTGATGGCTGGATGAAGAACCTGCCCTTGATTCCAAGCTTATATTTATGAAGAACTTAAGAACAAGAATAAGAACTTTGAACAACAAAGGAAATTGAAATAAATTGTCTTGATATGCGTGTTACAATCTGTCTTATGAATAATAAGCTTTTCCCTTTATATAGTAGGGGAGTTTTACCCTAAGTACAATTCTAGAAAAGGTAAAAATCTTCCGTTTCGCCAATCACTGATTTTCTACCAATAAGGGCCGAGATTCACGTCGTGATATCCGGTTAGGCACGGACATCACGCCCTTTGTTAGTCGTGTGCGGTTGTTTGGTAACGCTCTCCGGAGTCTCAATCCTCAAATGGGACCTCGAGGATATGGCCCTGATATCCCCGAGTGCAGGTGGTTTGCCCGAGCCCCTCATCGCTCTGACTCCGACCCATTACGATCACGTACATCTCGTTTGGCTCACCGGGAAATCAAGTCATGTAGCGGGCTCGATTTTAACCGTATACAGATAGTCCCTTCGTTTCTCAAAGAGTAGTATTGCCGAAACAATAGGAAACAACAGATAACTCCAGTTTAAGAGTGTCTAACGGGCCGGGTCAACCCGTTTCGGGACCGGCCCAAACCGATTGAAATCGGAACCGGCCCAGACCGGTACAAATGGGGCGGGTGGGCTGGGTTAATGGGGTAAGGGGGTGGTCTGTTCACCTTCCTTCAACCGGGTAACCGGACGGGTCAAACCCGGTCAACGAGATTTACTGTAGAACCGGTTAACCGGCCCAGACCGGTTAACGGCTAGTTGTTTCAATTATTTTTTTTTAAAATGATTGTTACCGTTGGCAACGGTCAACTGGGCTAAGGGGTCGTTGCCCAACGACTGTTTTGCACAAATAGCCTTTTTTTGGCCATCTTTTTTTTAATTTAACACTTTTTGTAATTACTAATTTAGCCATTTGAAAAACTATAAATACACCCCCCCCTCCCCCTCTCTTTTTCATATCTTCACTCATCTCTTATTTCTCAAACTCATATTCTCAATTATCATTCTCTCATTCTTCACCTAAAGTGCAATCAAGTATTTGGCTCTCATTTTTTGGAATTTAATTTATCGTGTTATTTATTATTTGAAGTTTGAAGTTTGAATAATTGACGTTTCTTCGTGGTAACATTGGATTTGCGAAATCATCAAGTGTTCAATTTATTGCCGAATTCGGTGCACTCCCTCCAACTCTTTCTCTTATTTACTATTTTATTTGCATATTTAATTTTTGCTAGTAGTTAAATTTTTACAATATATTTAATGCTGCAAAAAGAGTTTATAATAAGGTTACTAATCGGAGAAATAGAAAAGAGGTACTACTTCAGCATCTGGTAGTAATTTAAATGACTCTGAACATATTTCTGAAACATTACCTGATGATAATATAGATTATGAACAATTATTTCAGGAAGATTTCGGTATACAAGATAATGAATTAGAAATCGAAGACGAGACACCACTTACACCTAGTAGTGTTGGAGTTGGTAGTAGGGGTGTTGGTCGTGGTGCTAGTAGTAGACCACCTGTGGCCCCGACTACTAATCGGAGAAAAAAAAGTTAGGTTTAGAAATTTTTTGACGAAATAGTAGGTACTGATAGAGTTAAATACAGACTTTGTAATGGTGATTTTAAACATATGACTGGAGGACAATTAGGGGGGACTGGGACACTTAGTAGGCATATGAGAATTGAGCATCCTATACAATAGGGCTCTGATGGAGATGGAAATCAAGCAACTCTAAACGCTATGACTGGAGGACTTATGAAATATGATAAAATGAAGGATCGTGAGGAGTTAGCAGAAATTATTGCTTTGGGTTGTCTACCTTTTTCTTTTGCTTTTTCATCATATCGAAGATTTTGATCCTAGGAGAAAGTTTCATCAGACTAGGTCTTCTATATTAGGAGAAAAATTCATCAGACTAAGATTTGATTAGGAAGAAAATCCATCAGACTAGGACTTTTATCCTAGGAGGAAAAATGTGAAGAGCAGTGGCACTATTTTATGCACACTAGCAAGACATGTAACGGAAAAGATTTGAGAAACTTCCCTTTGTTGGCTCTTCTCTTCTTCTTTTTTCTTCTTTTTTTTCTGTTTTTTGAACCCACTTTGCTTGTCACTTCTTTGTTCCTGTT
>NW_017672523.1:130882-142320 GCF_001879085.1 Nicotiana attenuata
TTAGGAATTGTAGAAAAAAATAAATGGAGAATTTTAAAGAAAAATTGGAAAACTTCCTCATAAATTAAGAAAAAAAACTTGAGATTTTCCCCTCTAGTTAAAAAAAAGACTTCAAAGTTTATGCAGAATAATTTAAAATTATTAAGATAACTAGTTACTTATTGGTAATTGATCTGATGATAATTATTAATTGGTAATATGGTAAAAGTGATAACTAATGAATTTTTTTTAAATAATATAATCTTTATAACATTAATTCACATATTCTTATTCTATGTCGTATAACTTAATGCAAAGTATTATCTAATATCCGCCTTTATGTGGAGATTAATTAGTATTAACAAAATTTTGGTAAACTTATTTCGAATAATGTTTGCGTTAAGTTTGCTGAATTTGGCAATCAAAATATCCTAAGTGGGTGTTTCCATGGAATGTAATATTATTGAACTTCTTTAATATTAATGTAATATTCATGTTTCCTCAACAAAAAAAATTCCTCCAACCGCCAATTAATGTTAGAATTTGCACCACAAACTTGAACGTTATTTACCCTAAAAAACGTGGTAACAATTAAATTTGTATGTGATTTTAAGAATATATGGATTAATTCAATACAAGTAATTAATAGCGTTAGATTAAACAAATGAAAAACGTAATAGATGACCAAACCAATTATGAGGGTGATTCCGAGCACGGGTTGATGGCTGGATGAAAACCTGCCCTTGATTCCAAGCTTATATTTATGAAGAACTTAAGAACAAGAATAAGAACTTTGAACAACAAAGGAAATTGAAATAAATTGTCTTGATATGCGTGTTACAATCTGTCTATGAATAATAAGCTTTTCCCTTTATATAGTAGGGAGTTTTACCCTAAGTACAATTCTAGAAAAGGTAAAAATCTTCCGTTTCGCCAATCACTGATTTTTTCTACCAATAAGGGCCGAGATTCACGTCGTGATATCCGGTTAGGCACGGACATCACGCCCTTGTTAGTCGTGTGCGGTTGTTGTAACGCTCTCCGGAGTCTCAATCCTCAAATGGGACCTCGAGGATATGGCCCTGAATATCCCCGAGTGCAGGTGGTTTGCCCGAGCCCCTCATCGCTCTGACTCCGACCCATTACGATCACGTACATCTCGTTTGGCTCACCGGGAAATCAAGTCATGTAGCGGGCTCGATTTTAACCGTATACAGATAGTCCCTTCGTTTTCTCAAAGAGTAGTATTGCCGAAACAATAGGAAACAACAGATAACTCCAGTTTAAGAGTGTCTAACGGGCCGGGTCAACCCGTTCGGGACCGCCCAAACGATTGAAATCGGAACCGGCCCAGACCGGTACAAATGGGGCGGGTGGGCTGGGTTAATGGGTAAGGGGTGGTCTGTTCACCTTCCTTCAACCGGGTAACCGGACGGGTCAAACCCGGTCAACGAGATTTACTGTAGAACCGTTAACCGGCCCAGACCGGTTAACGGCTAGTTGTTTCAATTATTTTTTTTTAAAATGATTGTTACCGTTGGCAACGGTCAACTGGGCTAAGGGTCGTTGCCCAACGACTGTTTTGCACAAATAGCCTTTTTTGGCCATCTTTTTTTTAATTAACACTTTTGTAATTACTAATTTAGCCATTTGAAAAACTATAAATACACCCCCCCCTCCCCCTCTCTTTTTCATATCTTCACTCATCTCTTATTTCTCAAACTCATATCTCAATTATCATTCTCTCATTCTTCACCTAAAGTGCAATCAAGTATTTGGCTCTCATTTTTTTGGAATTTAATTTATCGTGTTATTTATTATTTGAAGTTTGAAGTTTGAATAATTGACGTTTCTTCGTGGTAACATTGGATTTGCGAAATCATCAAGTGTTCAATTTATTGCCGAATTCGGTGCACTCCCTCCAACTCTTTCTCTTATTTACTATTTTATTTGCATATTTAATTTTTGCTAGTAGTTAAATTTTTACAATATATTTAATGCTGCAAAAAAGTTTATAATAAGGTTACTAATCGGAGAAATAGAAAAGAGGTACACTTCAGCATCTGGTAGTAATTTAAATGACTCTGAACATATTTCTGAAACAATTACCTGATGATAATATAGATTATGAACAATTTATTTCAGGAAGATTTCGGTATACAAGATAATGAATTAGAAATCGAAGACGAAGACACCACTTACACCTAGTAGTGTTGAGTTGGTAGTAGGGGTGTGTGGTGGTGCTAGTAGTAGACCACCTGTGGCCCCGACTACTAATCGGAGAAAAAAAAGTTAGGTTTAGAAATTTTTTGACGAAATAGTAGGTACTGATAGAGTTAAATACAGACTTTGTAATGGTGATTTTAAACATATGACTGGAGGACAATTAGGGGGGACTGGGACACTTAGTAGGCATATGAGAATTGAGCATCCTATACAATAGGGCTCTGATGGAGATGGAAATCAAGCAACTCTAAACGCTATGACTGGAGGACTTATGAAATATGATAAAATGAAGGATCGTGAGGAGTTAGCAGAAATTATTGCTTTGGGTTGTCTACCTTTTTCTTTTGCTTTTTCATCATATCTTATTATTTATATTCAAAGGATTTATAATCCTTTATTTAAAGATATCCCTAGAAGTACTTGTAGATCTGATATCTTTAGACTTCACGGACAATATCAAACATACATTTGTTATTTGTTTAGCCATCTTTCTTGTAGAGTTTCTCTAACTTCAGATATTGGCCATGCTGTTAATGAAAATGATTATTTGACAATTACATGTGTCATTGGATAGATGATAATATTGTATGCAAAAACGTATTATCGCTTTTAAATATGATAAGATCAAAGTCATACTGTTGTGTTTATAAGTACTACTATTTGCGAAGTTGTTGAATTTTATAATCTTAAGAAAAAAGTATTGTGTATGTCTTTTGATAATGCTTCTAACAATAATGCCGCAATTTCAATATTAAAACCGCATTTGCAACCACCACTCGACGAAATTTTTTATGTTAGGTGTGCATGTCATGTTTTATAATTTAATTGTTTAAAAGTGGCCTTGATTTATTTTCAACTGAGATTACTCATGTTAGAAGAGCAGTTGGTGTTTATTCAATGAAATAATAGACAATCTACAATTAGGGAATTTAAGAATAAGTGTACCGAGCATAACCTTAAGCCCAGATTCATGCCAGACGAAATTGTTACTAGATGGAATTATACATATATTTTTTTAAAATGTTGCTACAAATATAGATTCTCAATAACTGAAGTTGCTAATGCGCATTGTACTGATCCAAACCAAATATTAACAACTACTACTTGGGAGGCCATTAATGATGTTGTTAAAGTTTTATATAAATTTTATATAGCTACTATTGAGTTTCTGGAGCTATTACCCTACTGTTACTATGACTTTAGCACATATAGCTGAAATTTCTTTTCTACTCTTTGAATTTTAAGAAAGAAAGTAAAAAAATAATAAGGATGTTTAGTTAGTAAAAAAAAAATAGACAAAACAAAAATTTACTAAAAAAAATTATTTTACTTTCCAACTTCCTCCAATTTACTTAGTTGGTGCTGTTTTAAATCCTTCTATTAGATGTCTGATTGTCACCAATTAATCAATGCTTTATATACTTATATGGAGATTGGACCAACTGAAACCCCAGATATATATTTTTGTATGAACAAGCTAAATGATTCTTTACAACAATTATATAATTATTATGCAAATATATTTGATGATGATGCTCTTAATGTAGGCAATGTTAATCCCACTATGCATTGTACCACTTCCACTACTGTGGATGATGATGAAGGCCTTGATAGTTTTAATATTTTTTTCTACATTCTCTAACACTCAAACCAGTAGCAGGAACATTGACGAACTTCAATTCTACTTGCAAAAGCAAAAAGAGCCTCACACAAAGGAATTTTCACCGTTGGAATGGTGGCATAAGAATGGAAAGCAATTTCTTGTTCTTTCCGCTATGACTCGGGACGTGCTGAATGTCCCAATTTCAACTGTTGCATCAGAGAGTGCATTTAGCCAAGCAAGACAACAACTTGGAGACACCCGTCACTCATTGGGAAGCAACGCTTTGGAAGTTTTAGTATGTTTCAGAGATTGGATTAGATCGGAACGAAAAAATCAAGGACGTGAAGATGTTGATAGCCCATAAGACGAGGAACTTGGAGATATATTAACACATGGTAACCCATCTGAATTTAACACTCCAGAAGAAGGCCAATCAGTTCATATTGATTATGAAGAACTTACTAAGGCAATGCAAAACCTTTGAATTTACTCTTTTTTTGTTAATTCACTTGGTCGTTAAATGTAAACCTTTCAATTTGTATGTTTGAATTTTGAAATAAATGTAGCACTTGCAATTTATAAGTGCAATTATTTCCCACCTTCATTGTATTCTTTATATTTTTACTTTATATTAATATAAATTACAATAGTTATACAAAATACAAAAAAATAAAAAAGATTACACTAACCCGGCCCGGCCCGGCCCGACTCCTTGGACCCGTAACCCTTACGGTTCATTTTTTACCCGGATGGACCCGAACCTGTTAAGCTCGGTAAACCCTAACCCGTAACCGGCCCGGTTCTAAACCCGGACGGTTTCAACTTTTCCCACCCGGCCCGACCCACTTGTTTAACACCCTTACTCCAGTTCTTTCCTTCGTACGTTATGACGGGGAGCCGAAACGTCCCATCAATCGCGTCGTTCTGACTTCGGACAAGTGTAGCTCACCGGCAGGTTGCCTCCAAATGCGAAGCGCCGGCTGTTTCCTTATAAAAGCCTCCTTCCTTTGTCCTTTTTCTACATTCCGATCAAACCTCTATCTTCGAGCTTTCCAAATATCATCAAAACCTTTTTCAAATCTTCATATCTTCATTACCGTTCTTTAATCTCCACAGCAATTTCCAAATTTCTATCAAAAAAATTCTTCAAATCTTCATACTCTGTCCTTCATCTTCAAAACCCATTTTTCCAAAACTTTGCGTTCTGTTCTCAAATTTTCAATTACTTGCGCAGATGATAATGGAAAAACATTGAAAATCGTTCCTCAACAAGTTGCCTCTTCATCTTCTGAACCGGCCGTTGGTACTGAAGCGGTTAACCCTGAGATGGTTGCCTTCAAAATGGCTTCCCTATTGTGGCTGCTAACGAATTGGCCACCGAGCCTCCCTTGTCAGCGTTCATCCCCGGGGGCTGCTCGATTGCGGATGACTTTAAAGTAGAGAAGCCTTCACGCAAACAGGACCGGGGCGAAGGGGTCTCGAGATATATATGTTCTACGAATGAAGACGTCCTTCCCATAGTTCGTAAGGACTACGATTGGGAAGGCAAGGACATATCAGATCCATCGGGCACAGAGACGTCAGTTACTACCCATGTGGAGAGGTATTTAAGTGTTTACACTTATCCCTTCTTATTGGGCCCGATGGATCCGATCATTCTAGATTTTCGCAAGAGGTAGAAGGTGTGCCTCGGGCAAATTCATCCATCATTGTGGAGGATCGTGACCCTCCTCCGTGACTTTGTGAATAAGAACGAATCTCGTTGGTTCACGATCTACAATCTGCTTCGATTATACAGTCCCCGGATATTCCGAGGGGGACTGATCAAGCTTACACACCGGGCCAGCAATGCCCCCTTCTCTAGTATCGACGAAGATCGAAACCGTGGCTGGTAGGGATGCTTTGTCCGAGTGAAGACAGGATTTGATCCCCCCGAAACACATGTCATTCCCCAAGAATAGAATGCGTCTCGTAAGAACAACTCCTTCTTTCAACATCAAAATTTCTTCTTCTTTCATTTCTATCTTCTTATTCATGTTTATGGCTGTGCAGTTGTTGCCCGGGTTCCGAATGCGGTCCCCCGGTTAAAGGAGTGGATCAAGGGAATTTGTACTTAGATGTCCTACTTCAAGCGCACGTGGCTCGGACTATCGAAGGGTCGATGGGAGGCCCGTTCTCATAGTAAGGCCTCTCTCCAAGTAGCCAATACTATATCTACACCTTTCATTTTGCTAACTCATCTTCCCTCTTTGTTGTTGCAGGTTTGCCTAAGTCCACTGAACTTAGGCCTTCGGAAGGGATGAAGATGTGCCCCCGTCAGTCGATCCCTCCATTGGTACCACATAGGGAAAAAAGAAGAGGAAAATAAAACCTCGGGCTCCTCGAGCTCCGAGGTGAAGAAATCGAAAAAGCGGGTGCTCCGCAAGCCCGGGAGGGGCTCCAGTTCCCGGGTGCCGGCCTCTGACTCCCTTCTCCGGCTCAGGGACGAGCCGGAGGATGGATCTATTTTTGTAACCCACTGGACGACCTATCCCAGGATTGGGATGCATCCGAGGGGGAGACTCGTGAGATCGACCCCCCTCAAACTCAAAAAATGGACGTGGATACCCGGGGTGAAACCTCCCAGGATGCCGGTTCTGCTCCAAAGGAGGCGCCCAGCATAATTAAGATCTCGGGGACGTCCCGTACACCGAGTCTATGCTCGAGGAAGCCTAGGAGAGGAAGGAGAAATCAAACGAGGGGGGCCAGGGTGCGGAAGACCCCCTTCATGCTTTTTTTGACAGTGTGGACTCATCCGCTTTGGAGGACTTTTCTGGGCTGGGCGACCTGGAAATCCCGAAAAAACACATTTCCTCGGAAGCTGGCTGGCCGAGTTCAAGCTCGAAATTGGTCAATTAGTTCCCCGCTCCGAGCGTGGACCCTGGTCGCAAGAGGTTGATTGTACTGATCGTCCCGGAGGATGCTTGGGTTTTGTCCGCTCCTGTGGGGGGTAGCTAGCTACCTTCGATGCCTGGTGACCGAGAAGGACCAGGAAAAAATGAATGCGGTGAACGTCCCATATCTTTTTAATGAGGTGCAGCAGGCGCTCAACCGGGTAAGGCATCGTTCCCTTCTATCTATCTATAGTTATTTGCGCTTGTCGTTTCTCACGTTTTCTTTGCCTTTTCGTAGGCCTTGGTACTTTACAATGAGAGTTTCCTCTGGTATGGGGTTGAAGTCAATCAACTCGAGCTCGAGTCAAGGAGCTTGCCAAGAAAAGGGACATGTACAAGCTTCTCAACGAGCAGCAGGAGGGGGTCGCCAAGAACCTCTAGGTCGAGCTGGATGTGGCTCAGAAGGAGCATGCCGACTTGGTGGAAAAGGTAAAGGTTTTCTAAGTTAGAAACGAAGGTCTGGTCGTAGAGGCTAACGACAATACTTCGCAGGTCCAGCAGAAGATCGACCAGATCGACCAACTCTGCAAGGAGATGGATGAGATCCAAGTGATAGCCGATGGGTGGAAAAGTAAGATGGACCTGCTGGCCTTGGAGAAGGAGACTGCCCAGGCAAAGCTATCTTCGGTGGAAGTTCAGCTTTGAGTGGAGTGGGAGAAGCCTGATGCTCGAGCTCGATAAAATGAGGACCTCTAAGCTCAACCGGGCTCGACCATTGCTAAACGAGATGCCCTTGGCAAGGAGCTCGAAATAATAAGGTCTAAGCTGGAAGCAACCTCGGCTGATGCTGACGAGATGGTGGCCCAGTACAAGGCCGACGTTGAAGTAGCCGAGGCTCGCCTGAAGACTGCCATTGAGTATGTGAGGCGACTTTCACGAAGGGAGACCCTCGAGGAAATACATGCCCAAGGCTTCGACCTATCTGCCGAGATCGAAGAGGCGAAAAGACTTGAGGTCGAGGCTAAGAGTCTAGCTGAACCCTTAGGCGAAGAAGGCTCCAAGGGCTCTAAAGAATTCGAAGGCCCCGACGGTTCTGGTGACGAGTTGGGTTCCGGTGAAGACCAGGCGGAGATGACTTAGGATTGATATTTTTAAGAAGCAAAAATATTTGTTAGCAAGGTAGAGACTTTCTTTCATTTCTGTACATAACATACAAGATTGTGAGCGTGAAAAAGCTCGTATTAAGGCTCAGGTGGCCTACACGGGCACGTTCATTACCATTTGGCCCTTACAATAAATCCTAACCACCGAGCCTAGACCGTTCGAGCACAAAGTTTCCTTCCTTGCTAAAAATCACTACCCGTGGGTGATGGCCCCCGGTATTTGAGGTCGATCTTCGAGAGGTCTTGGATACTGTTAATGCGACCATTGACTCCTATTTAAAACCGGTCTTCGACTCTAAGTTAGCACGATTTACTGTTGCCTCGTTAAAAACCTTGTCGGAAAACTCATTTGGGACAAAACCGGTTCAAGGGAAAAGAGTGCAACTCGTGCTTTTAGGCCTAACGGCTACATTTTCTTTTAGTTGTTGCCTGCAAGTGTTAGCCCGATTCGTAGTAAAAAGAAAAGAAAATGAATGAAATCGTACCTTTGCAGTAGTATCTTCTTAAGTGGGTCACGTTCCAGTTGTTTGGTAGCTGTGCGTCGTTTCCTTCTTTGAGTTTATACGAACCTTTTCCGGTAATCTCGATGACTCGATATGGACCTTCCCAATTCGGTCCTAGCTTCTCTTTGTTCGGGTTCCGGGTGTTCTGTGTTACTCTTCTTAAAACCAAGTCCCCGATATTGAAGTGTTGGAGGTTGGCTCTTCAATTGTAATATCTTTCTATCCGCTGCTTTTGGGCGGCCAGCCGGACTAGAGCGGCCTCGCGCCTCTCATCCGGTAGTTCTAGGCTCATGCTCATGGCCTCGCCGTTTGATTCTTCGGTTGCATATCGGAACATGAGGCTCGGTTCTCCCACCTTGACTGGTATTAGTGCTTTGGCACCGTAACCCAACGAAAATGGAGTGGCTCCGGTACTGGATTTTGAGGTCGTGCGATATGCCCACAAGACTTCGGGCAGGATTTCCTTCCATTTTCCTTTGGCATTGGTCAACCTTTTCTTAAGGTTTTGAAGAATTGTTTTGTTCGTCGACTCTGCCTGTCTGTTACCACTAGTGTGATAGGGTGTTGAAGATCTTTTTGATCTTATGGTCCTCAAAAAATTTGCTTACCTTGCTGCCGATGAACTGCTTCCCGTTATCATACACTATCTCGGCCGGTATACCGAACCGGCATATTATGTGGTCCCAAATGAAGTCGGTGACTTCTTTTTTCCAGACCTTCCCAAACGCTTGAGCTTCGACCCATTTAGAGAAATAGTCAGTCCTAAATAATATAAATTGAGCCTTACCAGGTGCCCATGGTAGGGGACCGACGATGTCCATTCCCCGTTTCATGAACGGTCAGGGCGACAAGACCGAGTGTAGTAACTCCACGAGTTGGTGGATCACTTGTGCGTGCCTCTGACAGCCGTCGCATTTTCACACAAAATCCTTCGCATATATATCCATGTCGATCTAGTAATAGCAAGCTCTGATTATCTTACGAACTAACGATTCTTCCCCCGAATGGTTTCCGCAGGTGCCCTCGTGAACTTCCCTCCAAAAATATTCGGTGTCTCCCGGCCCCAAGCATATGGCGAGTGGGCCATCGAACGTTCTTCTGAACAGAGTATCTTCAAACAGGCTAAACCTGGCGGCCTTCGTGCGCAGAGCTCTCGATTCTTTGGGATCCGAGGGCAACATCCTAGTCTTCAAATAGTCTATATACTTGTTTCTTTAGTCCCAATTTAAACTTGTTGAGTTTATCTCGACATGACCTTCTTCCACTATTGATTTCATGAGTTGTACAACTGTTCCCGAGCTGAATTCATCGTCATCAATCGACGACCCCAAGTTAGCTAGAGCATCGGCTTCGCTATTTTAATCCCGGGGCACGTGTTGTAGGGTCCATTCCTTGAATGGATATAGCGCTACTTGTAATTTATCCAAGTATCTTCGCATTTGTTCCTCTTTCACTTCGAATGTCATATTGACTTGATTTACCACAAGGAGGGAATTGCATTTTGCACATAATCTTAGCACGTCTGAAGAAAAAATCTGCCCAAATCTGAATACTTTTTTATTTTTACTTTTTCCTTGTTTGCCTTTAACTTTTTCTTTTCATTTTCTTTCTCTCATTCTTTCTTTTTTGCTTCTCTTTTCTTCGTCTTCATCTAAACCGGTTGATATCTCCTTCACCTTCATCCCAGTTCCACACACCTCTATCTCCACCAAATTCTTCTTTTTTTAAGAATAATAATTTCTTAATCCCAAATTCAGCTGAGAATAACCATCATGACCAGTAGACCACAAAATAGAAAGTGGTATTTTTATAAATTCCACCCCCCTCCAGCGACACAGAGGGATGCGGGGTGTGGGTTCTAGTGGTTCTCTATTTTCACATAAGTTCAAAGATGTTATCTAAAAGCAATGCATATAATTTTGTTGGAGCAGAACACGTTCAAGAGCTTTATTTTTCCGGAGCAAAAATGGCGAGATACTAATTTTGCTAATAAATTCTTCAAGATTTCGAAGCAAAATGGTTTTTGATAGGTCTGGTGTAATTTTTGAGTTCTCATATTTTGGTCGGATAATGATGTTGTAATAAATTATTTCAAATGATTATTTTTAAGTGAAAAGACAAACAATTTGGTGTCTTCTTTTGTGAAGAATTATGGCCAAGTGGCATGACCTTCAACAAGTGGCAAGGCTTTCAACAAGTGGCCAATTCCGTTCATGCAAAAGTGCCTATAAATAGGCTCAAACATTTGAAGAAATAACACTAGACAAAAAGTCACTCTTTCCTCCTTTCAACATTTCAACCTTTCCTACGTTTCCTCCTTCCTTTATATTATTTAGTTGTCATTTTTCTTCTTTTATTCTTACTAGCTAGGTTTGTAATTTAATAGTTTGCTGATTCCCCTATCCTCTTAAATAGAGGTAGGTTTAACTAATCGCGGAGAAATATTTTATATTGTTGAAATTGTCTTTCGGACAATGCCTAGCACGACTTAAGTCAATCCATGTATTTATTTCCGTCCACAGATAATAATATTGCAGTGCCATTATTCAAAATTTTGCCCTTATTTACAACAAATGATTTGGAGTTAATTTAGATTTTCATAATTGGTTTGGTGGCGGTTTGTGATAGTAATTTTGATTGACGATGGTGAATTTAATTTCGGTGGACATGGATGGTGGTGATAGTGGCTATGGCGGAGCCATTGTTGTGTAGGAGAAGAAGAAAATAAAAAAGAAAAAGAAAAAAAAAAGAAAAAGAAAAAAATTACGTGGCAAAATGTGATTGGTGCATGTTGTACACTCATTTTCTTGAAACGGGTATTAGTCACATAAAGGGAAACTTATTTCAGTTCAAGAATGATTGGGGTCATAGGACTCCCACAAAGTTTAAGAGTACAACTGGTAAAGTGGTTGTAAAGTGGTACAACCCCAATGAGGTTATTATGTGTTTTCCCTAAATATAGCTAAATAACACCGCTTGCATAAAAGCTATGTTGGCTCTCTGGTGAAGCGCTCCAGAGTAAACCACTATCTAATATATATATATATATATATATATATATATATATATATATATATATATATATATATAT
>NW_017672523.1:142338-186172 GCF_001879085.1 Nicotiana attenuata
ATATATATATAAATGCATATCATCATGAGATGATTTTAGCCACCGGCCGGGACCGGCTCAATGAGCACCTTTGGGCGGTGCTTTCTCGATCAACTATCTGACTTATTCAGAACGACGGTGAACCAAGACATGAAGAAGTGCAATGCAAAAGAACGCCTTCTTTTTGGAGGCCTCGGGCAGTGGAAGATGAACAATCGCTAGGAATAGCTTGAACTAAGAGGAAGTGAAGTAATACTTGGCCAATTCCCCGGTATTCATTGAAGACCGCAAAATTGTCAAGAGTAAAGCGAGTAAAGCAATTATAATCTACCAATTTCTTATCTAAAAAGGAGTAACTGAACAAACTGAGTGGCCATGAAATAGATTAACAGACTTACAAAAACGAATGGATGATAAGCTATTAAGCGAATTTTTGGTGCCTCTTACAGAATTATTTTCTCGTAATTTCTACCGAATCTATTATGGATACATTTCATAAAATGAAAGCTCGAAGTGGAGAGTTGTAGTAGTAATTTGCTCTGTTTTCTTTTAAAATATGATCTCGTTAAAGTGATCTATTCATTTGTACTATGAAATATTCTGCATATGTCCTATTTTTGTCGTTTAAATCCTTATCAACGAGTTAAATTCTAAAAAGCACTGACAAAGCACTGTCCATAATATATTGTTATCAATATGTTTCGATGGAATTTTTATATTTCTGAAATTTTTTAGCTATTGAATCCAATATTTATCATCATCAGATTATGTGAATATGCTAAATTTGTTAAATTTTTCACTTTCGATTGTATAAAGCAAGACACTCATCAACTTTTTCACTATCCTCAAGACCTTACACAAGTTTCTCATCAGCAAAATTTACTGCCTAAGAATGAAAATCATCTTTACTATTCT
Source organism: Nicotiana attenuata (assembly GCF_001879085.1). NCBI lineage: Eukaryota > Viridiplantae > Streptophyta > Magnoliopsida > Solanales > Solanaceae > Nicotiana > Nicotiana attenuata. The sequence continues at coordinate 143,233 of NW_017672523.1, forward strand.
TCTAGTTTTACTAGTTGTGGCTTCAGGTATATGACTTGTGCGATCTTCTTTGTCATGTTTCTTGTTTTCTTTTGTGACAGTTTGCATTCCTATTTTATACAAATTATAAATAATTTCAGTTTCTCTCTGATTGCTGATTAAAAACTACAGAAACGTCACAGTTTGTTAGTCGAATGGAATAAGTAGCCCTTGTATATTCTTGACGAAACGATCAAGAGCAGATGCAGATTTAAGATTAAAATTTTATAGGTTCAACTTTTAAGATTATTAATATCGAACCCATTATATTTTTAAAGTTATGGGTTCATATCTACTATTTTTGTAATTCTAATGAATATTTACACACAAAATTTTACTCAGCACCAAAATTATAGGTTCAATTGAACATCATTACATCCGCAGGCGGATTAAGAGGGCTACAAATTTAATAGCAATTTCTTTAAGTTTACTTCTTACATTTTTGCAGGGAGTTAGCAAGTCAAAACAAAGGTATTTTTGGCTATCTCTTATATACGACTTGATATTAAAAATTTCTTTATTTGAAAGCTGTTATTTCCTTAAGTCGAATGGCTTTTTTTTTTTTAAAAAAAATAAATAAATATTGAGAAGTCCTTTACGATAGTTCATTCCATAAAAAGAGATAGGTTTGGTTAATGCTTAACTAAATTACCTTCACAGAAATAAAATAATGGAATTTGAAAATTTGATAAGCCTTTTTACTGAAAAGTTATAGCTAAGATAATTTTGTTCTATGTATCTAATGTGTCTAGAATTTTAAAAGTATTTTTTTCTAGTATATTTATTCGAGACACTTAAGAAAACTAGAAATTGAGTGCTAACCTACGTGTAGTAGGTAATCTATGATATTTTCCCCATCAATTTTTTTAATTATTATTATTATTATTATTAATTTATTTACTTTTTTTGTGTTGTATGGCAGTTGAAGCAGAGGAACCAAGATTTGTTCAGTCAGATTATGACATGTGCGAAGCAGTTTTTGAGAAATTTGGTTGTGAAGATTCATCAAATGAATGTGAAAAAAAGTGCATAGAGTCATGTTACAAAGGTGTAGGTGATATCAATAGTTACTGCGATAATGATAAAAATTGTCATTGTCATCCCATAAGAGGTGCTCCTTGTCCTCCTCTACCTGATTGCCCCTTACATTCCCTATAAGAAAATTCAGTGTATACATTTCATGGAAATGAAGCAACAAAAGAGAATCAATAAATTAAGAGAATTGAATGCTTTTCGTGTGTCTATACGGGAACGTTATGATTTGAACTTTATGGTTTTAAATTTTATAATTGTGATATCCGGTGCTTTGGTAATTGTTTTTTAAAATTTGACTTTTGTACATATTTTATGAATTTCTTAATATAAATATAAAATTTGGACTAATAATACTAGATTTGAAAAAATCCATATGTAATCTTCTAGCTCAACCCTTGTTTGTATCTTCATGAAGGAATATCATGAGATGTTATTTTCCAGATATCTTTTTCCATCTTCCTAGCCTACACAATATTTCTTCCTCAGATTCATCCAAACTTAATATTTTCCACGGAAAATATACAGTACAGTTGAATTTATAACGTGGTTTAATTTACAGACACGTGAATTATTTTGATCCAAAAATATAAAATAGCTTAAGAACATAAATAAAGCAATTAGATAAATTTGGAGAAATTACAAGCCCGACTATGAACTCAGCTTCTCCAGTGGCAATAATAAGAGCGATATCAAGAACAAAAGAGAGAAAAGAGTAAAATATATTCAGAGTCGATTTAGCTTTTGTGTACAGAATGTTTCGTACCCTACAACGAATATGAATTCTCCTATTTATAGCTCTGTTCAGGGTGACAAGATCTTCAAATCAAGCCCTTCTTTAATACGATAAAAGCCTTCTTGATGACTGAACAACGTCTGGGAATAAATGAAAAGATTCTTTGTAACGACTGCTCACTGAATGTTGTATTTTCCAACCAACATCTCCCCTTCAAATCTTCGTCTTCGATTTTGCTGTCCTTGAAACTTACCCAGCACCGGTCCTATGTTTGTGATCGGTGCCAGCTATTTGCTGACTCATATCTTACTTGTCTTTGTTTCCACGTGTTAATTCGTCAAACGTCCACCTGTCGTTTATTAATTTTACTCCATATAGATAGTTTTTATGCTTTTCGATGACAACTCTTTGGTATTACCGGGAAGTAGACAAGACCTCTTTCTTTATCGGATAAGTTTCTGAATGATTTTTGACATTGAAAGAACGCACGTCTCCTTGTATTTAATGAACCGAATACGTGTTATTTCGCGATTCAACAAATATTTTCGCTAGTTTTCAAGGTAATCATGACCATGAATTCTGCCGCCTATAAACTTCTCCACTACTTATCATTTTTACCTTTCACTTTTATTGAATTCTCTTCTTCGAATGTCCTAAGAACCCAACTACAAAAAAAACCCCTCTTTCTCAGTAAAATCTTCCTGCTCAGGTTTTTGTACCACCATGTCTTTTATTACTTCTACATCTGGAAACCCTAACCTTCTCATCAGCGGTGGCCCTTCTAAAAAGAATAAAACTAAGAAAACTAATGCCGAACCTCCTACCATCAACATAATCATACTTTCTCAACTTAATTCTCACATGAACCTTCAAGTTCAAAAGAACCTATCAACCTTAAGAATGACAGAAATTGGATTATGTCAACTGAATTTTCCGGAGAAACCCTTACTCGTGCCCATTTGATCAACCTCTTCTCCTCAAAGATCTTTCGTGGAGGCAAGCTCAAACTCAGCAAACATGGTCACAATGTCATCGTCGCAAGTGTTGATGACGATAATGACCGTGGTTGGATGTAAGGGTTCGTTATCATTGCTACCAGGGACATCCTTCTGACAATAACCCCTTCTATCCCTGAATCTTGGAATTTCGCTTACAAGTTTGCCACTATTTCTTTTTATTTGATAAATTTCAGGAATTTCTAACATCCGATGACTTTAATTTCGGGTATTAATACTTTCAGTGTCTACCCTTTGACTATGAGAATTTCATAAGAGAGGGACCTTATGTTTATGGTGCTCTTGAAGAGGACTTCTCCCGTTCATTCCAGTACAAACATTTGAAGTCTAATTAACTTTCAAATGAAAAGGGAAATTAACTTATCATTTCAACAAGAAACAAGATAAAACAAAAGGACTTTTTTATTTATTCATTTTGTTTCTAAAAGTATATTTACATAAATATTAAATAACTTAAATAAATAAAGTTGTTAATATATACGGCTAACTTGTACAATATATTTCTATGGGGCTGATCATGCAGTACCCGATCCTGATAGGATTTAACTCTCGATTCCAACAGTCCTCGGTCTTCGTGACATTTTTAGTGCTCTGGTATATAATAGTTCCCCCCAGTGTTCAGATGCTGAATATGAGAATTTTAACACTCAAGTTCTTGATATTGTTGATTATCCTTTCTTGTAGTATGCTTTACGTTACTGCCTCATTAAAACCTTGTCAGAAAAGTCCGATTGGGACAAAACCTGGACGAAGGAAAAAAGAGTGTAGCACATACTTTTTCAGTATCAGCAAAGATCTTCAGCAGTAGTACTTTTTAAGGTGAGTCACGTTCCAATTGCTTGACAATTTTACTCCATCTTGATTCTTCAACTAATATGAACCTTTACTGGCTATAACTGAAACTCGATAAGGTCCTTCCCACATTGGGCTTCCTAGCATTAACCTCTCGGGTATTTAAAGTTACTTCCTCAAAACCAAATCTCCGACTTTGAAATGTCGAAGATTTTCTCTACGGTTGTAATATCTTTTCATCCTTTGCTTTTGTGCCACCATCCTCACATATTCTAAATCTCGATGTTCTTCAAGCAAATCCAGCTTAATCATCATTGCTTCATTATTTGCCTCCTCGTTTTCCCGGGAATACCTTATGTTCGATTCCCCAATTTCTACTGAAATCAAAGCTTCCACACCGTACACAAGTGCAAAAGGGTATTTCTCTCGTGCTTACTTCACTGTTGTTCGATATGCCCATAATACTGCCGGTAGCTCTTCTGGCCAATTACCTTTCGCATACTCTAATTTTTTTTAGGTTTTGAATTATAACTTTGCTGGTTGACTCCGCTTATCCATTAGAACTTGGATGATATGGAGAAGATGTAATCCTTTTGATCTTCAATCCTTCCAAGAACTTTGTGACTTTGGAACCTATAAATAGTGGCCCATTGTCACAAGTAATTTCTTTCGGTATCCCGAACCGACAAATGATATGATCCTATATGAAATCAATCATTTCTTGCTCTCCGATCTTTTTGTAAGCACCTGCTTCAACCTATTTAGTAAAATAGTCATTAAAATAAAAAAAAATTTACCTGCCCGGGCCTTGAGGTAAGGGACCAACTATATCCATTCCCCATTTCATGAATGGCCATGGTGATACTACCGAATGCAAAAGCTCTGCTAGTTGATGCACTAACTGTGTATGACGCTGACACTTAATACATTTTTGTACAAATGCCTTCGCGTCTAGTTCCTTTGGGGCCAATAATAACCAACCTTTATCCATTTGAGAACCAACGAGTACGCACCGGAATGATTTTTGCACATCCATTCGTGAACTTCTCTGATCATATAATCAACCTCTAATGTCCCTAACCACCGAGCCAATGGTCCTTGAAACGACTTTAGGTATAGTAGGTCGTCAACAAGGCAATAACGAGCAGCTTTAGTCCATAGTGCCCGGGAAGCTTTAGAATCTTCAGGAAATTTTTCATACCTTATATAGCCTATAAACTCATTTCTCCAATCCCAAATCAGGTTTGTTGAGTTAGCTTCTTAATACCCATCCACGTCTAGTACCGAATGCAACAGTTGGACAACTGCACCAGAATCAACTCCTTTTATTTTCTTGGACGATCCCAAATTGGCCAATACATCTGTGTCACAACCCAAAATCAACCCGTCGTGATGCTATCATAGTACTAGGTAAGCCGACTACACAGATATTTCCAAAACTTCAAATCTTTGAAAGATAACTATTTAGTTTAAGGAAAAACCTTTTTAAAAGCAGGATAGGAAGTCATAACTCAATACAAAAATATCTCCCAAAACCGGGGTGTTACCGCGTACATGAGCATCTACATAAAGATATAGTCTGGTGTACCATCTAGAAAAATAAAACTGAAACATAACATGAAAGATAAGGGAGGAGAGTCAAGGTCTTCAAATGCCAAGCAGCTACCTCGATGATCTCCAAAGGTCCGGACTCCACAACTCAACGATCGCCGTGACCGGAAGCACCTGGATCTGCACACGAGGTACAGGGTGTAGCGTGAGTATAACCAACTCAATAAGTAACAAATCTAAACTTTGGACTAAAAGTAGTGACGAAATAGACAAGTACAGTTTAGAACAGAAATAACAGTACGGAAATGTAGGCATGCTTTCAAATTCAACAGTTAAACTCAATACCGGTATATGAGGAATATGACCTCTCTATATCTACATGCCAATGTGCATGTTGTACGTGGTACACCATACTGGAAGCCTCGTGTAGTTACACTCTCATAATACTCAAGCACTCAGTACTGTATATGACCAATCCAACCCAAGGAAGATCCACCCCAAATATCTATATACAAATCGACTGACAGTCAGTCACTTAGTACTGTATAAGGCCAATCCGGCTTAGGGAAGATCCATCCCAAATATCTATATACATATCGACTGACAGTCAGTCACTCAGTACTGTATAAGGCTAATCCGGCTCAGGGAAGATGCATCCCCAAGTATAAATAATTCAGGCAAGATCCATGCCCAGGGAAGATCCATCCCTCAATATAAATCAACTGCGCTCACTGTGGGTGTGCAGACTCCGGAGGGGCTCCTTCAGCCCAAACGCTATAATAAGCCAGATCCAGGCATAAATAAATAAAACATGCTGCAGCGTGCAACCCGATCCCATAATATCACTAACAATTAGGCCCTCGACCTCATTTAGTCATCAACCTCTCCAGTCTCTCGGGCTCACATCGCCCATACTAAGCAGCCATAATCAGTGATACGAGATGTGATAATGTATAATAACAGAGACTGAGATATGATATGAATGATGCATACGATTGAGTATAGGACTGCAATTAAACAATTAACTCAACAGAAAGGAACGACCACAGTGTGTCCCAACAGTACCACCATATAGCCTAAGCATGATTTCTAGCATGATCGGCAGATCAACTACTTTATCACATGATGAAAAATACGGGTGACAAAAAGATAGATCAACTGTACAGTTCCATGGGATCGACCAATTCACAGTCTTTACGATGCACACCCACACGCCTGTCACCTAGCATGTGCGTCACCTCAGCACCAATCACATAACACATAACTCGGGGTTTCATACCCTCAGGACCAAGTTTAGAAGCGTTACTTACCTTAAACCGTGCAAATTCCTATTCCGACACGCCCTTGCCTCGCAAGTCGGCCTCCAAATGCCCCGAATCTAGCCACAAATAGTTCGATACAATCAGCACGAGCTAAAGGAATCAATTCCGTAAGAAAATAGTAAGTTATTAATCAAAAATCGACTCAAAGCCCGACCCCTGGGCCCACGTCTCGAAATTCAATAAAAGTACAAAACCCAAAAGCCCATTCAACCACGATTCCAACCATACTAAATTTACCAAAATCCGACACCAAATCGCCACTCAATCCCCAAATCAAACTCTCCAAATCCCTAGCCTCAAACTCCCAAATTTCACCTTAAATACACACAAACTAGGTGGGAAATTTAATGGGAAAAAAAATATTATTGAACAAAAATGATCACAAGTGACTTAGCTCAAGAAACCCCTCAAAAATCCTCTAAACAATTGCCCAATCCCAAGCTTGAAACGTTTAAAATGAAGCAAAATCGCGAACCCTTGAATTTAAATGTTTTGTCCAGCCTTTCCGCTTCTGCGGAAACTTAATCGCATCTGCGGCATCGCGGAAGCAAAAATATTTCTGCTTTTGCGGTGAACCACTGGGACTGGGCCTCCGTTTTTGCGATCCTGCCCCTGCATCTGCACAATCGCAGGTGCGGAATTTCCATCGCACCTGCGCAAACTCCCCCACTGACCAACTCCGCATCTGCCCCTAACACCGCATCTGCGACCACGCAGGTGCGGAAAATCCTTCGCATCTGCGACCCCACTTTTCCCTCACCCCTGGCCGCACCTGCGCTCCCCTTTCAGCTATGGTACCCCTTTTAACTCCAAACTTGATTCGAAAACCATCTGAACTCTACCAGAGGCCCTCGGGACCTCAATCAAATATACCAACAAGTCCTAAAACACAATAAAAACTTAGTCGAGCCTTCAAATCACATCAAACAATATCAAAAATATGAATCGCACCCCAATTCAAGCCTATTGAAACTAAGGAATTTCAACTTCTACAAACGACGCAGAAACCTACCAAATCACATCTGATTGACCCCAAATTTTACACACAAGTCACAAATGATACCACGGACCTACCCCAACTCCCGAAACTCCAATCTGAGCCCGGTAACCACAAAGTCCACTCTCGGTCGAACTTCCAAATTTCCAGCTTTCGCCATTTCAAGCCTATTTCAACTACGGACCTCCAAATCACTATCCGGACACGCTTCTATGTCCAGAATCACCAAACGGAGCTAACAGAACCATCAATACTCCATTCTGGAGTCATTTACACATAAGTCAACATCAACCTTTTCAACTCAACTTCCAACCTTGAGACTAAGTGTCTCAGTTCATTTCGAAATCCCTCCGGACCCGAACCTACTATCCCGGCAAGTCACATAACAGCTATAAAGCACAAAATGAGCAGTAAATGGGGGAACGGGGCTACAACTCTCAAAATAACCGGTCAGGTTGTTACAGTCTGCCTCCAGGTTCTATTCCCTTGGGACATGAATAATTGACCACTCCCTGAATCGGGAAAGTAGAACTTGTACCTTATTCAAGTACTATTGCATATGCTCCTCTTTGGTGTCTGTCACGACCCAAAACTTAACTTGTCGTGTTGGCGTCTAACATGGTACTAGGCAAGCGACTAGTGAGACATTTCCAACACTTTCAACTTTGAAATATACTAAAACTTTTTAAATACATAAAAATCTCATAAAAACGGGATAGAATATCATAACTCAATACATAAGTTTTCCCAACACTGGAGTGTCACTAAGTACATGAGAACCTACATAATGACATAGGCTGGTACATTGTCTAGAAAGTAGAACTGAATAAATAAACTGAAAGATAGGGGAGGAGAGTCAAGTTCTGCGGATGCCAAAACAACTACCTCGATGATCTCCGAATGTCTGAACTCTAGGAATCAGCGACCGCCGTGACCGGGAACACCTAGACCTGCACACGAGGTGCAGGGTGTAGTGTGAGTACAATTAACTCAGCAAGTAACAAGCCTAACTATTGGGCTGAAAGTAGTGACGAGCTTCACGGGTATAGCTTAGTTATAGAATAACAGTACAAAAAAGTAGGCATGCTTTCCTGTTCAACAGTTAAATCCAAAACAGGTAAATCATGTCAAGTTCAATTGAAACAGGATACGATACATCTCAGTATCTATGTGACAGTTATATATGCCAACTGTAGTACAAAACAGTAATGAAATCAAATGCGTACTCTCAAAGTATCAACCACTTAGTCCTCCTATTTACTCCATCCTCACAGTCACTTATTCCTTACAGTCACTCCATCCTCACAACCACTCAATCCTTCTAATCGCTCGGCACTCACACTCAGTGGGTACCTGCGCTCACTGTGGATATGCAGACTCCAGAAGGGTGATTCCAGCCAAGCGCTATAATAAGCCAATCATGGCATGAATCACATAAAACATGTTGCGGCGTGCAGCCCGATCCCATAAATATCCTCACAAATAGGCCCTCGGCCTCACTCAGTCATCAATCTCTCCAGTCTCTCAGGCTCTCAAGAATCGTGATAATCAGCCCAAACAATAATGATATAATGTATCAATAAAGGGCAACAGATCCTGAGATATAATATGCAAATAATAGCTGTGATTGAGTACAATATGGCAAATTAAGCAAATAATTCAACATGTAACACGAACTTTGTGGGTCCCAACAGTACCAACACGTAGCCTAAGCAGGATTTCTAATATGACTGGCAACTCAATTTCACTAACATATGGTGAAAATACAAATAACAACAAGATTGATCAACTATACAGTTATATGGAATCGACCAAGTCGCATTTCTTATTATGCACGCCCACACGCCCGTCACCTAGCATGTGCGTCACCTCAACACCAATCACATAACACGTAATTTGGGGTTTCATACCCTCAGAACCAAGTTTAGAAGTGTTACTTACCTCAAACCGTGCAAATCTCTACTCCAACATGCCCTTGCCTTGCGAAACGGCCTCCGAATACCTCGAATCTAGCCACAAACAGTTTGATACAATCAATACGAGCTAAAGGAATCAATTCCATAAGAAGATACTACGTTCTTAATCAAAAGTCAAAAAGTCAACTCAAAAGTAAACCCCGGGCCCATGTCTCAAAATCTGATAAAAATCACAAAATCCAAATACCCATTCAACCACGAGCCAACCCATATCAAAATTACTCAAATCTGATATCAAAATCTTGATCAAATCCCCAATAATTAGCCTAACAACTTTCTCCATTTTCCTCCAATTTTCCAACCCAAATCACTAATTAAATGATGAAATCAAAGATATAATAATATAATTTGACCAAAACTAAGTAAGAGTCACTTACCCAATCATTCCCTTGAAAATCTCTCCAGAATCGTCTCCAACCGAGCTCCCAAAATCAAATTGTGAAATATTACTCTAACCCTCGTTTGGAGGACTTATATTTTGCCTAGGTGACTCTTCTTCATGAACGCGGAAGGTGCCTCGCGTTCAGGAGGCACAAGCTATTCTGCTTCCAAAAACCTCATACGCGAACGCGAGATCCCCCTCACGAACGCGATGCCTACTTAACCCCAAGCTTCACGAACGTGAATCCTCTATCACGTACGCGTAGACCAAACGCGTGGGGTTCCCATCCTGCCTCTCTCTTCTTCGCGAACGCGAACCCTTCTCGCATTCCCGATGCACAACTTCCCCAAACCTTCACAAACGCGGTTCCCTATTCGCGAACGTGAAGAATAAATCTTCACCTGCCTCCAGATACTCCTCGCGAATGCGGGACTTCCCTCCGAACACGAAGAAGGAAACCGAACACCAGATATTTGCAACCTCTACCATTTTCTAAGTCCATCCAATCCGTTAACCATCCGAAATCCACCCGAGGCCCTTGGGATCTCAACCAAAAATACCGACAAGTTCTAAATTATCATACGAACTCGCTCGAAGAGTCACATCAAACAACGCTAAAACTACGAATCGCGCATCAATTCAAGCCTAATGAACTTATGAACTTCCAACTTCTACATTCGACACCGAAACCTATCAAATCAAATCCGATTGACCTCAAATTTTGCACACAAGTCAGAAATGACACAATGGACCTACTCCAATTCCCGAAACCCCAATCCGAGCCTAGTAACCACAAAGTCAACTCTCGGTCAAACTTCTCAATTTCCAAAACTTCTAATTTCCAACTTCCCCGTTTCAAGCCTAAATCAACTACGAACTTCCAAATCACTATCTAGACATGCTCCTAAGTCCAAAATCACCCAACGGAGCTATTGGAACCCTCAAAACTCCATTCCGGAGTCATTTACACATAAGTGAACATCCGGTCAACCTTTTTAACTTAAGCTTCAAACCTTGAGACTAAGTATCTCAACTCATTCTGACACCTCCCCGGTGCCGAACCAACCACCCTGGCAAGTCACATAGTAACAATTAAGCATAAAATGAGCAGTAAATGGGGAACGAGAATACAACTCTCAAAACAACCGGCCGGGTCATTACAGTATCAAAGATTCCATAAACCTGATTCACTACCAGTTGGGAGTCGCATTTTAAGTTAGAGCCTAGTTCCCGGTCTAACTCAAGTTCTGCAACCAAAGCCTCATACTCAAATTCATTTTTAGTCAAAGATAAAGTTCTAATGGCCTATCTCGGGAACTCTCTCGAAGGAGTGATTAACACTATCGTGAGACCATAACCTTTTATGTTGGAAGCCCCATCTAAACACAAGGTCCAAATACCAGAAACAGTCTTCGATAACAGATCTGCTTCCTTAGCAGCTAAAGGTATAATACCGGGACTGAAATTAGCCTCATAGTTGGCCAAAACTGCTTCCTTATACTCGATGTCAAATTTGCTAACTTTGACTTCCCATTTAGCCAATTGAACCGATAATTTAGGCTTACGAAGGACGCTCATCAAAAGGAAAATTCATCACAACGGCTATGTGATGACATTGAAAGTAAGGCTTAAGCTTTCAAGAGGCGATTACAAAAGCTAGGGCCAACTTTTCAAGATGCGGATAACGTGTGTCCGCTCCCGATAAAACTTTACTGACATAATAAACAGGAAATTACGTACTTTCCTCCTCTCGGATAAAGACCACACTCACTGCAACCTCTGAAACCACTAAATAAATTAATAATTACTCACCTTCCATCTGTTTCGGCAACAACAGAGGACTAGACAAGTACCTCTTTAGGTCTCTCAATGCTTGCTGGTATTGCAGAGTCCACGAAAAATTATTTTTCTTTTTCAAGAAGAAACATAAATGATGTCACTTCTCCGAAGACCTTGAAATGAATCTACAAAGTACCACCAACCAGCTAATCAACCTCTGAACTTCTTTTACACTTGTCAATTGATCAGGGAAATCTTCTATGGCCTTAATCTTGTCGAGATTCACTTCAGTTCCTCATTGTGAAACCAAAAAGCCAAGAAAATTCTTGGAACCAGCTCCAAAAGTGCATTTTTTTAGGATTGAGCTTCATGTTTTATTTTCTCAAAATATCAAATACCTCCTATAGAGTGCTAAATGATATCCTGCATTAAGAGATTTAACCAACATATCATCAATATAAATTTTCATAGTTTTACCAATTTGCTGTTCAAACATTTTATTAACGAGCCTTTGACAAGTGACTCCGGCATTCTTATGCCCGAAAGACATCACCTTATAGCAATAAGTGCCAAAATTTGTGATGAAAGAGGTTTTTTTCTTGATTATCCGGGTGCTTCCTAGTTTGATTATACCCGAACTATGCATCAAGAAAGCTTATTAACTCATGTCAGCCGTAGCATCAATCATTTGGTCAATGTTTGGCAACGTAAGAAAGTCTTTAGGGCATGCCTTATTCAAATCTTTATAATCTACGCACATTCTAAATTTATTATTCTTTTTAGGTACAACCATTACGTTATCTAACCAATTGGGATAATTTACCTCTCGAATTGAACATATATTAAATTATCGGGTTATCCATTCTATAACAAACTTGTTTCTAACCTCGGCTATCGGTCGTTTCTTCTGCCTTACTGGAGGAAAGTTAGCTTCCAAACTTAATTTGTGGACAGTTACTTCCGATAGAATTCCTATCATATCTAAGCGAGACCATGCAAAATAATCAATGTTAGTTTTAAGGAAATTAATAATTTTAAGTCTTAGTTCGGGGCTCAACCCTGTTCCTAAATGGAACTTCCTTTTTAAGAATTTCATGAACAAAGCAACTTGTTCAAGCTCCCATGCAATTGACTTTGTTGTATCTGTTTCCTATGGTACCTGGAAATATCTCGGTACCTGATAGAAAACGGATGACTCATCTTCCCTATTACCTTCAATCGGGATGGAAGAGGGAGTCAGTCACTGTAGCAACTTTTTGTTTATTCCTTCTGCTTTACTATTGTACAAGGTAATTGCATTCATTTCTCTCGCAACTAGTTGATCTCCTCTAATCTGTTTGATCCCTTCCGGTGTGGGGAACGTCAATAATTGATGGTATGTCGATGGCACAACCTTAATTTCGTGTATCCATGACCTTCTAATTATCATGTTGTATCCCATGTTTCCATCTACCACTTCGAACAAAGTGGTATTTGTTATGCCTTCTGCATGCGGGGGCAGTAAAATCTCGCATCGAGTCGTGACACTGGTTAGGTTGGAACCGGCCAGAAGCTTTGTTGTTAGAATTATGTTTCCGGTTAGCTTCACTTGTTCCAAAACTCTCTGTTGAATGATACTGGTTGGACTACCTGGATCAACCAACACACGTTTAATTTTAAAATCTAAAATTTTAAGTGATATTACCAGAGCATCATTGTATGGTAAAAGAAGGCCCGCATCATCTTCTTCCGTAAAGGTGATATCATCATCTTCTAAAGCCTCTTGAATCCTCTTGCCATGAATTACAAAAATCGTTGTCTTCCTTGCTGCTGAAAATATCTCTCCATTTACTTCATCATCACCAAAGATCATGTTTATCATTAGGCGAGGTGATCTTGCAGCCGCTTTGGCTGGTTCCACTGCGTCTCTATTCCTGCCATAATTACTTTTGGCTCGATCACTTAGAAATTCTTTAAGGTGACCATTCTTTAATAATGCTGCAACCTCTTCACGAAGGTGCCGACAGTCCCCAGTTCTATGGCCATGCATTCCATGGAATTCACACCATAGATTCAGATCCCTTTGACTAGGATCCGCTCGAATTGGTTTCAAAAATCATGCCTCCTTAATATTTCTCATAGTTTAAATCAGTTCTACTAAGCTAATATTGAAGTTGTAGTCAGATGACTGGGGGTATGCTGAACTCGGGACCCCGATGATTTCTTCTCCTGTAAAGCTCTGCTACTCCGACCACGATCTGCCCTTCTACCGCAAGCAAACCTGTCCGATGACTGAAATCTTTTTTTCCAAGCCCATCAACCCTTTCGTAATGATGAAAGTGACTCCTGGAAGAACTTTGATCTTGATGGAAATCAGTTTTGAACTTGTCCTGATTCCAATCACGGCTACATCCTTTGGAAGTCACCGAAGAGCTCTGTTGATCATCTTCTATTCTAATCTTTGATTCATAACGATTGTGGACATTTGCCCATGTGGTTGCTTGAAATTCCAACATACTTGCCTTAGTTTCCTGGAGGCATCAGATCTTAGTGGATTGAGACTTTTGGTGAATGCTTTACATGCCCACTCATCCAGTATTGCCGGCAACAATATTCTCTCATTCTGATACTGGATCATGAACTCTCGCAATAGTCCCGACTCTCCTTGAGCGATTTTGAGTATCTCCACGTTTCTAGCTTGGACTTTACTTGCCCCTCCCATGAGCTTTAATAAAAGAACATACAAGCATTTCAAAAGAGTCAATCGAATGCTCGGGTAAAAAAGAATACCAAGTTAAAGTACCCTTCGTTAGGGTTTTGCCAAATTTCATCAACAAGGCAGACTCTATCTCATGCGGGGTCAAGTTATTTTCCTATACAGCCGTAGTGTAAGTTGTGATATGCTCTTATGGATCTGAAGTCCCATGATACTTCGGGATATCGGGCATCTTAAATCTTTTCGAAATCAATTCTGGGGTTGCACTTGGTTTGAACGGCAACTGTGTATACTTCTTTGAATCCAACCCCTTCAACACCAGTGGTGCTCCCGGGATCTGATCCATCCGAGCATAGGATTCTTTAGATTTTTGGTCCATTCGCTTATTCATTTCCTTCATAAATCTCATGAGCTCGGTTTTGAAAGTATCAATAACGTTGTTGTCGTTCTCGAATCCACTACCTGCACCACCTGTCTCATTTTTATTAAAACCAAACTCCTCCCTTGGAGTGATGTTATAAGTTCTTTAAACTGTTTGATTTGTAGGCATGCTGGGAGGAACTCGAACTCCTCCATTAGAGTTATTGGAACCAACCTAAAGTTCCTGCTTCAATTATGTCCTTACCCGGTCTTGTCTTCAGAGATGATTCATAATTTCCCTCTGGTGATCCCTCAAAATTTCGACCGTTTCAACAACACATCCATCATCCATATCATCAGGAGTTGGACTTCTCGCATGCCGTGTTCTCTGAAAACAGGAGTCATTTCATTCCCTTCGTTGCGAGTTTCACTAGTTGAATCATCACGCTGGAACAGATCCTCGTTGTTTGTTCTAACATTGTAAGAGTTGTTTTCATTGTTAGCTGTCATATCTGATTTTTCTTTTAATAAGAAAAAGAGTCAAACAACATTAGTAACATATAAACGGATCAAAGTAATAACACATTTATCTATGCCCCACGGTGGGCACCAAACTATTTACCCGTAAAATAATACAATTGAATTTGTAATGTGGTTTATAGACATGTGAATTATTTTGATCCAATAATATAAAACAACTTAAGAACAAAAAACGCAATTAAATAAATTTGAAGAAAGTGCAAGCCTGACTATGAACTTAGCTTCTTCGGTGGCAATAATAAGAGCGATATCAAGAACAAAAGAGAGAAACTAGTAAAATATATTAAGAGCCGATTTAGATTTTGTGTACACAATGTTTTGTATCCTACAATGAATATGAATTCTCCTATTTATAGCTCTGTTCAGGGGGGCTAGATCCCCAAATCAAGCCATTTTTTAATACGAATAAAATCCTTCTTGATGACTGAATAATGGCTGGGTACTAGTGAAAAGATTCTTTATAACGATTGCTCATTGAATTTTGTATTGCCAACTAATGTCTTCCCTTCATATCTCCGTCTTCGATTTTGCTATCCTCGGAACATACCCAGCACCGGTCACATGTTCGTGACTGGTGCCAGCTATTTACTAACTCATATCTTGCTTGTCTTTCTTCCACGTGTCAATCCGTCAAACGTCCACCTATCGTTTATCTATTTTAACGCATAAAAAAATATAGATTTATACATAAAATCTCACTAAAATTGCAAATACATGTTCACTAAGATCTTAGCCTACAAGTTTAGCTATACATTGACTTAAATGAAATGAAGCGTAAAGGTCAAACACATCAAGTTTAATTTTTGAATCCGCCTTTATAGGGCAACCACTCTAAGAACGCAGAAAGAAATGACTCTGGAACAACAATGTCTATACCACAGTACAACAATCAAGTTAGAGCGATTAGAAAAAAAATTAGTCCAGGCTCCAGCAAATTTAGCGTTATGAAACAGTAGAGTCTGATAATTCCGTAAAAATTGCACGGGGCGCGCTATTTTGTTGCTCCCATTTAACCTATACCCACTTTTTAAGTAAGTTTTAACTTGTACCCACTATTTAAACTACTTTGGGCCTCATTCTCCTCATCCCCCCTGCTCTTCCTCCTCCTCCTTCGTTTTCTTCTTCTTCTTCTTCTTCGGGTGACAACGATTTTATATGGTGGTTGTGAATATATTTTAATGTAGTTTATGATGTTTTACAATGGTGAGCTGTTATGAAACTTTATTTTTTACTATTGCTTAGGGTTTCTTCTTCTTATTTTTCTCAATGGTAAAATGGTTTCATTAGATTTATTGTTGTTTTGACAAATTGATGATTGGAGTTTGTTACTGATGATATTTGCAGGTTATATTTCAAATTTGAGCTCATTTGAAGTAGATTAGGTATTAAATCATATATTGGATTGTTATAATTCGAAGAACAAATTTCTATTTCTAGGCAATTGCCACGACCCGGAATTCCCACCGTCGGGACCGTGATGGTACCTAATATTTCACTTGCTAGGCAAGCCAACATTAGAACAACTTGCCCATTTTTAATAGTTTAAATTAGATAATAAGGAAGAACAAAAATAACTGAAATAATCCAAGGTGTAGATTCGGAAGCTAAAACTGCCAAACATCAGCTAAAAATTCCTGGACCTGGTGTCACAAGTGCATGAGCTACTAGAATAATACATACAAGGGTGTGAAATAAATACAAAGCTGTCTGAATGAAAATACACCGCTGAATAAAAGAAAAGAGAAGGGGACTCCAGGAGTTGCGGGTGCTGAGCAGCTGTACCTCAAGTCTCCGCAAGCTATCCAATCCGAGCTCACTAATAACCGCCGCTGGAACCGACTCCAAAATCTGCATAAGAAATGCAGAGTGTAGTATGAGTACAACCGACCCCATGTACTCTCTACGTGCCGAGCCTAACCTCGACGAAGTAGTGATGAGGCTAAGTCAGGTCACTCACACTACAATATGTATGCAGTATAAAACAAAGACAGAAAAAGGAAATACAAAACAGAATAAGACAGTCAACTGAAAATATTAACTACAGTCTTAAGAAATAAGCCAGTGTCGTCCAGAATTACCAATTCTTAGCATTTCAAATGAGAATACCGAAAAGCAACACAGCTCAAGGAAACAGAAACACATAGGTTTTTGTGGTGCGCAACCCGATCCCACCGTACAACACAGAATCCTCCCTTATTTCACCGTAATAATATCAACAATAGTATATATATATATATATATATAGGCGCGCAACCCGATCCCACCATATATCAATATCAGTATCATAATTCACCCTTATTTCACCATGTTAATCCACCCTTATTTCTCCTATTGCGGCATGCAACCCAATCTCACAGTATAGTACAAATTCACCCTTATTCCACCATATCAATCCACCCTTATTTCACCTGTTGCGGCGTGCAACCCGATCCCATCATATATGTACCAAATACTCAATGTGCACACTCAAATTAACAATTCAAACCACGAAAACTTTTACGATTAGTGAATACCAAACTGAACTAAAAAGGAAATCTTGAACAACATATGAATCTACATAGGTAATACTACACAGCGAGACCAGTCTAGTAATTGACAATTAGAAGGTGCAAGTAAGTAAATTTAAGCAAATAGCAGAGAATCATGAAACTATGAAAATATCTAACATCATTAGCAGTAGAAGACATTGATTAACAGGTAACAAGTAAGCATGGAAAGCATTTAGGGCATATAACATTTAAGACAGGGAAGGAGATAATTAAAGAACAACGGAAAATCAGGGAAAACAAGTAATTCGGCGGCGTATAAGCACTCGTCACCTCGCATATACTCCGCTCACCTGAAATTCACATAGCACATAGCCCGAGGGTTCCTAATTCCCTCAAGTCAAGGTTAACCAATCGTATCTAACCACAATTGACTCAATTATATCAAATATTGCTAAAGAAATCAATTACAATGCATAAATTTAGAATTCCAAAAACTTTCCCCCAAAAAATCAAAAATCGACCCCGGGCCTGCTTGGTCCTAACTCGTAATTTGGACCAAAACTCGATTACCCATTCACCCCCGAGCCCGATTATGTAATTTGTTTTGAAACCCGACCTCAATTTGAGGTCTAATCCCAATTTCACAAAAATCCCTAATTCTACCCAAACCCCCAATTTCCACCATGTAAACACTAGATTTTAGGTTGAAATCTTATGAAGTGTAATGAAAGATTGAAAGAAAATAGGTTAGAATCACTTACCAATGAATTGAGGAAGAAGGGTTCTTGGAAAAATCGCCTCTAGGGTTTTCTTGTTTTGAAAATTTGAAGAACGAACAATAATCTTGTTTTACCCTTCTTTCGCCCAGTTGCAGTTATCGCAATTGCGACCGCGACAAAAGGTTCGCAATTGCGATCAAGTCCTCGCAAATGCGAGATCCGCAGTCCTGATGCACCAGCTATGTTTTCTAAGTGTAAATTCACTCTGTAGCCTATCCGAAACTCACCCTAGCCCTCGGGGTTCCAAACCAAACATGCACACAAGTCCAAAAATCTTATACGAACTTGCTCGCGCGACCAAAACACCAAATAACGCCTAGAACTGCGAATCAGACACCAAATAAAATGAAATTTTCAAAAAACCTTTAAAACTTCTATTTTCACAACTGAACGTCCGAATTGATTCCGAGCATATGCAGGTCCGAAATTACAATACGGACCCACCGGGACCGTCAAAATATGAATCCGGGTCTATTTGCTCAAAATGTTGACCGCAATCAACTCAAATGAATTTTTAAGGCAAAATTCTTATTTTTATCAGTTTTTAACATAAAAGCTTTCCAGAAAAATACCCCCGGACAACACGCAAACCGAAGAAGGATAAAATGAGGTATTTGAGGCTTCAAAACACAGAATTAGGTTCTAAAACATAACATGAATTATCGGGTCATCACATTCTCCACCTCTAAAATAATTGTTCATCCTCGAACGAACATAGATAAGTACCTGGGCTGGTGAAGAGGTATGGATATCTACTCTGCATGTCCGACTCGGACTCCCAAGTAGCTGCCTCGACCGACTGGCCTCTCCACTGCACTCGAACTAAAGGATAACTCTTTGACCTCAAATGTCAAACCTGCCGGGCTAGAATAGCAACCGACTCCTCCTCATAAGTCAAATCCTTGTCCAACCGGACTGAGCTGAAATCTAGCACATGGGTCGGATCACCGTGATACTTCCGGAGCATGGACACATGGAACACCGGATGAACTGTTGATGTAAGACACCTCTCCCACTCTCTCAAGAATCTCAAAAGTTCCGATATACCTAGGGCTTAACTTTCCCTTCTTTTCGAACCTCATCACACCCTTCATGGGTGAAACCCGGAGCAATACTCTCTCTCTGACCATGAATCCAACATCGCGAACCTTACGGTCGGCATAACTCTTCTGTCTGGACTGAGCTGTGCGAAGTTGATTCTGAATAATCTTGACCTTATCCAAGGCATCCTGTACCAAATCTGTACCCAATAATCGAGCCTCCCCCGGCTCGAACCAACAAATTGACGAACGACATCGCCTCCCATACAATGCCTCATAGGGAGCCATCTGAATGCTCGACTGGTAGCCGTTGTTGTAGGCAAACTCCGCAAGTGGCAAGAACTGATCCCAAGGACCTCCGAAGTCTATAACACAAGCGCGGAGCATATCCTCCAATATTTGAATAGTGCACTCGGACTGTCCATCCGTATGAGGATGAAATGTTGTGCTCAACTCAACTGCGTTCCCAACTCTCGCTGTACTGCCCTTAAGAAGTGCGAGGTGAACTACGTACCTCGATCAGAAATGATAGACACAGGCACACCGTGAAGACGGACGATCTCGCGGATGTAAATCACAACCAAACGCTCTGAAGAATAAGTAACTGCCACAGTAATGAAAATGCTGACTTGGTCAGCCTATCCAGAATGACCCATACCGCGTCAAACTTCCTCTGAGTCCATAGGAGTCAAACAACAAAATCTGTAATGATACGCTCCCACTTCCACTCAAGAATCTCCATCTTCCGAAGCAAACCATCAGGTCTCTGATGCTCATACTTTACTTGCTGACAATTTAGACACCGAGCTACACATGCCACTATATTCTTCTTCAACCTCCTCCACCAATAATGCTGCCACAAGTCCTGATACATCTTGGAGGCACCTGGGTGAATAGAATACCGGGTACTGTGGGCCTCTTCGAGAATCAACTCACGAAGTCCATCTATATTTGGGTACACAAACACAACCTTGCATCCTCAAAACTCCATCATCTCCAACAGTAACCTATTGGCGTCACCGTGCCGTACTATGTCCCTAAGGACAAGAAAATGAGGTTCATCATACTGTCGCTCCCTAATGCGCTCAAATAAGGAAGATCGAGCGACTGTACAAGTTAGAACACGACTAGGCTTTGAAATATCCAACCTCACGAACTGATTGGCCAAAGCCTGGTCATCTAATGCAAGCGGTCTCTCAGCGATTGGAATGTACACAAGGCTGCCCATACTCACTGACTTTTTCCTCAAGGATCGGCCACCATATTGGCCTACCCGGGATGATACAAGATGGTGATATCATAGTCTTTCAATAGCTCCAACCATCTCCTATGCCTTAAATTGAGCTCCTTTTGTTTGAACAAATACTGCAAGCTCCAATGATCCGTAAATACCTCACATCACACGCCGTAAAGATAGTGCCGCCAAATCTTCAGCGCATGAACAATGGCTACCAGCTCTAAGTCATGAACAAGCTAGTTCTTCTTGTGAACCTTCAGCTGCCGTGAAGCATATGCAATTACCTTGCCATCCTGCATCAATACCGCACCAAGTCCAATACGAGATGCATCACAGTATACATTATAAGATCCAGAACTGCGGGCAACACCAACACCGACGCCGTAGTCAAAGTAGTCTTGAGCTTCTGAAAGCTCGCCTCACACTCATCTAACCATCTGAACGGGGCACCCTTCTGGGTCAACCTGGTCAACAAGGCTTCTATGGATGAGAACCCCTCTACAAACTGACGGTAATAACCCGCCAAACCTAAGAAACTCCGGATCTTCGTGGCTTAAGTGGGTCTAGGCCAGTTCTGAACTGCCTTAATCTTCTTAGGATCCACCTGAATGCCCTCTGCCGATACTACGTGCCCCAAGAAAGTGACTGAGTTCAACCAAAACTCGCACTTTGAAAACTTGGCATATAACTGGCTGTCTCTCAAATTCTGAAGTACAGTCTGAAGGTGCTGCTCGTGCTCCTCTCGACTGCTAGAGTAGATCAAGATATCATCAATAAATACAATCACAAAAGAATCCAAATAGGGCTTGAACACCCGGTTCATCAAATCCATAAATGTTGCTGGGGAATTTGTCAGCCCAAATAACATCACTAGAAATTCATAATGCCCATATCGAGTCCAAAAAGCTGTCTTAGGGACATATGATGCCCTAATCCTCAACTGATGGTAGTCAGACCTCAAATGTATCTTCGGAAACACCTTGGCACCCTGAAGCTGATCAAATAATTCATCAATCATCGGCAATGGATACTTGTTCATGATGGTGACTTTGTTCAACTGCCAATAATCTATGCACATCCTCATCGATCCATCCTTCTTCTTCACGAATAACATAGGCGCACCCTAGGGCGAGACTCTAGGTCTAATAAAGCCCTTATCAAGCAAATCTTGCAATTGCTCCTTCAATTCTTTCAACTCTGGCGGGGCCATACGATATGACAGAATAGAAATGGGCTGAGTGCCCGGAACCAAATCAATAAAGAAGTCAATATCCCTGTCGGTTGGCATCACCGGCAGATCTGCAAGAAACACCTCTGGAAACTCACGAATAACTGGTACTAAATCCGTGGAAGGAACCTCCACACTAGAATTGCGGACATAAGCCAAATAAGCTAGACACCCCTTCTCGACCATATGCCGAGCCTTCACATAAGAGATAACCATGCTGGTAGAATGGCCAAGAGTCTCTCTCCACTCTAATTGAGGCAACCCCAGTAAGGCTAAGGTCACCTTTTTGGCGTGACAATCCAATATCACATGATAAGGTGACAGCCAATCCATACCCAAAATGACATCAAAATCAACCATGTCGAGAAGTAGAAGATTTACGCTAGTCTCAAGACTCCCAATAGTAACCACATACAAATGATAAAAACAATCTACATCTCCAACATGTGTGGACACATACACAGGAGCACTCAAAGAATCACGAGGCACTACCAGATATGAAGCCAAATAGGATGACAAGTAGGAATAAGTAGAGCACGGATCAAATAGAACTGAAGCATCTCTATGGAAAACTAAAATAATACCTGTGATAACAGCGTCTGATGACTCACCCTCAG
This sequence comes from Nicotiana attenuata, assembly GCF_001879085.1. Classification (NCBI taxonomy): domain Eukaryota; kingdom Viridiplantae; phylum Streptophyta; class Magnoliopsida; order Solanales; family Solanaceae; genus Nicotiana; species Nicotiana attenuata. The sequence goes on from NW_017672523.1 coordinate 165,819, forward strand.
GCCTGGTTGGGAAAGCATAACATCGGAAATAGGCCCCACCACTCTGAATCACATCCCTAGGACGACCTCTAGCTGGCTGGCCTCCACCTCTAGCAGTCTGACCTCCACCTCTAGCAACCTGACCTCCACCTCTAACGGCCTGACCTCCACCTATGGCTACCTGACCCCTACCTCTAGCTGGCTGAGCGGGCGGTGGTGCAACCGGTGCCGGAATCATTGCACATGAACTCTGCTATGGCGTGCCGCCCAATAATCTCGGACATGTCCTCCTGATATGCCCAAAACTACCACACTCAAAATATCCATCCTGGTGTTGTGGCTGCTGGAACTGAGACTGACCCGAACGGGCCGGATAACCATGGTGATAACTCTGAATAGGAGGTGCACTGATAGGAGCTGGCGGTGCACTGTAGGCTGGCTGCCCAGAATGAGGCACATAAGGACCACGACTCCCTGAAGCACTGTGGGATGCCTGAAATGCTGACTGATATGGCCTAGGAGGATGGCCCCTACCAAAAGTAGCCCTACATCCAGATGAGGCACCACTAAATCCACCAGAATGACGAGGCCTCTTATTGGAACCCTGACCTCTCTCTTGTGAAAAAACATCCTCGATCCACCTGGCGACATTAGCAGCTGTCTGAGAAGAAATCTTACCCCAGTCTCCTTGGCCATCTGAAGCTTGATTGGGTGAACGAGTCCCTCAATAAACCTCCTTACCCTCTCTATCTCGGTAGGAAGCAAAAGAATAGCATGACGGGCCGGATCCACAAAACGGGTCTCATACTGAGTGACTAACATACTGACCTATTGGAGACGCTCTAACTGCCTGCGGTAACTCTCTCTCTCTCTCTCTCAGTGTGACAGGAAGGAACTTCTCAAGAAATAGCTGAGAGACCTGGTCCCAAGTAAGAGCAGGCGACACAGCTGGTCTGGTCAACATATAATCTCTCCACCGTCTCTTGGCAGAGCCAATCATCTGAAACACAGCAAAATCGACCCCATTGGTCACAACTATACCCATGTTCCGCAGCACCTCATGGCAGCAATCAAGATAATCCTGTGGGTCCTCAGAAGATGCACCATTGAAGTGATCTGGGAAGAGCTTGGTAAACTGGCGGGGTAGCCGAAGTCTAATATTGGGGATCCATCTACTATGGAGTGTGAGTAGCGAGAGTCTGTGCTCCTCCCCCAACCTGAGAGACGGCTGGTGCCATAGGATATGTACCGACCTAGGCCACACTCTCTATAAGGCCCACCAAACGGACCAAAGCATCCTGAAACACTGGGGTGATGATGAACTTCCCCGGGACTGGAGCTGGTCTGACATGCACAGTCTGGGCTGGAACCTCCTCATCGAACTCCACCTGAGGCTCCACCGCAGGTGCTACTGCTCGAGCTCTGGGTTGAGCTCTGCCCCCACCTCAGCCTCTGGTGCGACTTCGGCCTCGACCTCTGCCCCTCGTAGGAGCTGCTGCTGGGGACTCCGGTTGCTGTCCAGCTGAAGATGCGATGCGTGTTCTCGCCATCTGCGAGAGAACAAAATAGAAGGGTTCAATCAGCAATAATAGAATAAGATCGCACGATAGAGAAGAATAGAAGTGAAATTATTCCTAACTCCATAGCCTTTGGAAGATAAGTATAGACGTCTCCGTACCGATCCTCCAGACTCTACTAAGTTTGCTCGTAATTTGTGAGACCTATGTAACCTAGTGCTATGATACCAACTTGTCACGACCCGGAATTCCCACCGTCGGGACCTTAATGGCGCCTAATATTTTACTTGCTAGGCAAGCCAATGTTAGAACAACTTATCCATTTTTAATAGTTTAAATTATATAATGAGGAAGAACGAAAATAACTGAAATAATCCAAGATATAAATGTGGAAGCTAAAATTGCCAAACATCAGCTAAAAATCCCTGGACCCAGTGTCACAAGTTCACGAGCTACTACAATAGTACATACAAGGGTCTGAAAGAAATACAAAGATGTCTGAATGAAAATACACAGCTGAATAAAAGAAAAGAGAAAGGGACTCCAGGAGCTGCGGGCGCTGAGAAGCTGCACCTCAAGTCTTCGCAAGCTGTCCAATCCGAGCTCACTAATAACCGTCGCTGGGACCGACTCCAAAATCTGCACAAGAAGTGTAGAGTGTAGTATGAGTACAACGACCCCATGTGCACTATAAGTGCCGAGCCTAACCTCGATAAAGTAGTGACGCGGCTAAGACAGGTCACTCACACTACAATTGTACGTAGTATAAAATAAAGACAGAAAAAGGAAATACGGAACAGAATAAGACAGTCAACTAAAAATATTAACTACATCCTCAAAAAATAAGCCAGTGTCGTCCAGAATTACCAATTCTTAGCATTTCAAATGAGAATACCTAAAACTAACAGAACTTAAGGAAATAGAAACACATAGGTTGTTGCGGCGTGTAACCCGATCCCACCGCACAACACAGAATCCTCCCTTATTTCACCCAACAACATCAACAATAGTGTCAGAGCTAAGTTCATATATATATATATATATATATATATATATATATATATATATATATATATATCCCTCCGTACAACACAGAATCCTCCCTTATTTCACCCAACAACATCAACAACAGTGTGAGAGCTATGTTCAAAGCAGGCCCGACTTTTGGGTAAAGCCACTGAAGCTCAAGCTTAGGGCCCCAACTTTAGGGGGCCTCACTTTTTATTCTATAATTTTTTAAAATTAATTATATTTACTCTTATTACATATATTGGTAAAAACTGAAAAGGAAAAATATCTTTGTTTCTTAAAATTGGGCCCCTAACATGTAAATGCAAAATTTCTAAAAGGGACCAAGTGATTATGTCTTTTCCTCATTAAATATTATATAAATCTTTTCACTTTCTTTCTTGGTTTTCACAATATTCAATTTTTCTTTTTTATGTTTTTCAGTTCTCACCATACGTTACTACTATTATACTTTTCCTTTTGTGCCTCCAAGAGATCCTATTGTTCTGCATTTTTCGTCTATCAAGCTAAAACCTATGAGAAGTTGTGAAAGCAACAAATATTTATTTTTACATCAAGTTAATGAATTAGGTTATTCTATTCTAACTTTTTAGTATTAGTTTGCATCTAACATTTGCTTTTCTTGATATATCAATACGTACGAATATGTTATCCTCTTAGTATTTATCAAAATTTAAATATGTCAAATAAAAAGTATGAATTCGGTTATTCAAAACTTAAGAAAAAAAAAGTTGAATCATTGTAACAATTCCAAAAAAAGAGAGATGTTAGTACTCTAGTCGATATACTCAATCAGATAAAAAGACTTGATTCTTTTTCAAATACTTATATTGCTTGTAGAATAATAATACCAGTTCCTATAACAATTGCTATGCTGCCCTCGACCACAAACTAGAAACTTGAAAGAAGTTTTTTAAAACTAAAATTGATAAAATCTTACTTCAAATCATCATGGCGCAAGAAAGATTGAATGGATTAGCTATATTACCGACTGAAAAAGAATTGTTATAAGAAATTTATAATAAAATAATTATTCATAATTTTGCATCTCAAAAATCTAGAAAATTAGATTTTAAATAAATTATGGAGTAGTATATAAGATTTTTTTTTTGTTTGGAAAAAAAGTTAAAGACCTCTTATGCTACTTTGACTTTAGGCCTCCAAGAGTGTTGAGCCGCCCCTGGTTCAAGGAAAGGGTTCAACTATAGGTGTTTGCCGGACAGGCTGGACCGGGCTGGTCACGAGAAAAAATAGCCCGGCCGGTTTTTGGGGCGGACTGGCTTGGGCTGACATACCAGGTTGTTAGTGGGTTGGGTAATTCCGTACATTAGTGGGCCCGTCCAGGTTCGGGCCTATCTAATTTCGAACCAGGCCGACTTTATAATTTTTTTAGTGTATTATGTTTTCCTGTTCAGTATAATTGATATTTATGTGTTTGAAAACTTCTAAATAATAAATAAGTAATTTAAGACATAAAATTATACTTTTAAACTTTAAAGTTTAAAATTTAAACTTTTAAGTGTTAAATTTGGAATTTGAAAATTGAAATTAAGTGGCTACATAAAATTATTTGATAAGACCAATATGTAAGGCCCAAAATTCAAAAGCTTTCATTTCATATTTTCATTGCATAATAATACTTCAAATTAACTTTCAAGTTTTATTTTGAATTTTATATTTTTGAACTTGCAAATTAAAATTTTAGTGTTACTGCTACCAGATGCCAATAAGAGTAACTTGTCTAGTAAATTAACACATTAAACTTAAATAAGTCTAATAAATTTAAAATAACACAAATTGTTTCAAATCAACTTAAATACGAATTCCTGGAAGACGCTCAAGACAACCCTTGATATGCTTCCTTAAACCATATGTGCCCTCCCACTTTTAATGAACATTAAATACTCAACCACAATTCTTGCACTCTACTTTGTGAACTTCTTCATTTTCTTCTACCACCTCAAAGTATTCCCAAACATGTGACCGCACTCTAGAAGTATGGGAACCACACTTCACTTGATAATTGTAATTTTGTAGTGACTACCGTAAAAAATTGACAAAACTTAAAATAATAATCAATTGAGAACTTGAGAGTAATAAGCAATTCAATAATCAAGAGGGAATTGAGAGAGAATTAGAGTAGAAGACGAAAACAAGTTGTGAGAAAAAAAGAAGGGGGGGGGGGGGACTATTTTAGTAATGGGTAGGCCGAAACGGCTAAAAATGCAAAAAATAGTCGTTGCCAACGGGCCGTTTGCAACGGTCAGAATTTAGAAAAAAAAATTGCAACGTAAACCGGGTTGGAACTCGGTTAAAACCCGTGAACGGGTTATTGGGCTAGCACCGGAACCAAAAAAAAAAAAAAAGCCAGCCCCCGTCCGGAACAACCCCCTAACCTAGCCAACGCGTCCCACCCATCACCGGACCAAGCTGACCAGGGCTAAACCGGGTTGAATTGGGTTGTTAGTGGGTCGCCCGGCCGGATTAACACCTTTAGGTTCAACTGAATTTCCTTCGTCCATAATTTATATTATGTAAATAGGTAAAAACAATTTCTTTTGTGTAAAGTTTTTGAATTCCCTAGACATAATTAAAGGAAGCATTGAATATTGTGGTAATGAGGGGTCAAAGTATTACTTTAATTCACAAGTACGGATCCTGAGTGTGACGTTCTCGTATTTTTTTGAATCTTCTTGTTATTATACCTAGCGCGCCATGATTGGACAACATTATACATACACACCACATATTATCTTACCAGGTCAAGAATGCATCCCCATCCTCAAATTCAAATCTGGTGTGAGAGTTATATGATGCCCGAAACACAGAAAAACACAATAGACACCCCAGAATAGGAATTATTGAAAAATTTGAACATTGTAAATGTAGCATAACCAATTTACTCACTTCTCAACTATCTATATAAGCGAATATAGGATTTAAACTAGATGGATAAGACCTTTAAAGTTCATATTTAATATTGTGATGACCCAAAATGTCATCTTATATTTTAGAACTTGATTCCGTGTTCCGAAGCCTTAAAAGCCTCATTTTATCCCTCCTCGATTTGCATGCACAGTCCGGGCGTGTTTCCGAAAAGCTTTTATGTGGAAAGTTGAGAAAAATAATAATTTTTGCCTTTAAAAGTTGATTTAGTTGACTTCGGTCAACGTTTTGAGTAAACGGACCCGGACTTGTATTTTGACAGTCCCGATGGGCCCGTATTGAAATATGGGACCTGGGCGTATGCCCGAAATCGGATTCGAAGGTCCCTAGCTTGAGTAATGAATTTTTGTTAAAAATTGTAAGTTTGAAAATCTAATGGTTTACAGAATTTGATTAATGTTTGATCTCGTTGGTATCGGCCCGTATTTTGGTTCCGAAGCTCGGTACTGGTTTATTATAATATTTAAGTCATGTCTGTGAAATTTGGTGAAAAACAGAGTTGATTTGACGTGATCCGGGCATCCGGTTGAGAAAAGAGGAATTTCAAGTGTTCTTAAGAATTTCATGTGATTTGGTGCGAAGTTCGTAATTCTAGGTATTATTTTGGCGATTTGATCGCACGAGCAAGTTCGTATGATATTTTAAGACTTGTTTGCATGTTTAGTTTGGGTCCCCGGGGCTCGGGTGAGTTTCAGACATGATACGGCGTGTTTTGAAGTTAGAAAATTTTGCTGGTATAACTGAACTTGTTGCAGGCCTCTGATCTTGCATTTGCGAGCTCATGTATCGCAATTGCGAACCCTGCAGGTTCCGCATTTGCGAGGCTCTCATCGCAAATGCGAAGAGTAGCTGGGCCAAGCAGACCTCGCAATTGTGAGGAATTCTTCACATTTGCGAACTGAGGCTGGGAAGGCAGTGATCGCAAATGCGATCTTTTTGTCGCATTTGCGGAGAGCTAAGTTCGCAATTGCGAGCATATCTTCGCAACTGCGAAAGCAGCAGAGGTGTGAAGGACCTCACATTTACGATGGTACCTTAGCATTTGCGAAACTCATGTCGCAAATGCGACATCTGCAACTGTGTAAAAGGGACTTAGACGAGATTTTTCAATCATTCCTCAAATTTTCAAAACAAGAAACCCTCTAGGCGATCTTCCAAAGACCATTTCTTCCCCAAATCATAGGTAAGTAATTCTTAACTCGTTTCTTTCAATCTTTCACTTCATTTTACAAGATTTCAACCTAGAATCTAAGATTTTCATGGTGGAATTGGGGATTTTTGGGTAGAAACTAGGGATTTCGAAATTTGGGTATTTAGACCTCAAATTTAGTTGGGATTTCAAAACCAATTGTATATCCTGGCTCAAGCGTGAATGGGTAATCGTTTCGGGGTTGGACCAAGCGGGCCTGGGTGTTGACTTTTGTTGACTTTTTCCAAAATGGCCTATATTGAATTCCTTGCTATCATGGGTAGTTCCTAAGGCTTAAATTGAATTGTTTAGTTGGTAATTTCCTAGATTCTATTGGTCCGGAGGCTTGTGTGAAGGGAAAAGCCGTGATTGAGCTTTGAGTTTGGCCGTCGGAGAGAGGTAAGTGTCCTGACTAACCTTAGCTTGAGGGATTAGGTGTTATTTGCTTACTTGTTACGTGTTTGGATGTTGAGTACAACGTATAGGTGAGGTGACGAGTATCTATACGTTGTTGTCGAGTCCTAGCATGTGAGTGAGTCTTATTCTTGTAAATGTTGTATTTTTGATCATATTGTTCATGTTTAGACTAGCTATTCGATGTGTTGAGCAATTTCTTATCATGTTTTATTGAATTTGGTATTGATGGGGGGTTTTTACTCAAAGTTGAGATTTGTATTGTGGAACTAAGTGTTGAAGTAAGACTTGTTGTTGTCATTTCTATCTCCCTATTATTGTTGTCTCTTGTTTTGGTGAGGTAGAGTGATAAAGCACAAAGGGTGATGCCGTGCACGTTTCTATTATTCATATGGTGAGGTTGAGTGATAAAGCACGAAGGGTGATGCCGTGTACATTTCTATTATTGATTATCTGGTGAGGTTAAGAGTAAAAGCATGAAGGGTGATGCCGTACATTTTCTGTTTGCTGTGGTTACTTGTTATTACCGGTTCAAGGTGTACTAGCTGTTTAAATTCCTCTATCGCTGTGATTCTTTATTTTGTAACGCCATTAGCATGTTTCCCCTCCCGTTAATTTCTGCTTAGCTTCTATTAGTTGTTATTCTGCTAGCATATTGTTTAACTGCACAAGTTTATGTATGTGTCTTGTCCTAGCCTCGTCACTACTTCGCCGAGGTTAGGCTCGGCACTTACCAGCACATGGGATCGGTTGTATTGATACTGCACTCTGCACTTTCTGTGCAGATTTCGATACTGGACCGTGTTGATCCGAGTTGAGTTGCTGCCTTCAATCCTACAGGAGACCCAAGGTAGGTCTGCCGACGTTCGCATACCCTGGAGTCCCCTTCCAGTTATTCCAGTTTACTGCTTCTTTTAATTCAAAGACAATTGTACTTTCTTTCGGCCAGTATTTGTTGTGACTCTTAGAAATTCGTGAATTGTGACACTAGATTCTGGGTAGTTGTGTATAAGTACTTGGATTATTATGAAATTCTACACTCATTTAATCTGTTTTGGTTCAATTGCTCTTATTTACTGAATTGGTTGAGGGTTAGCGTATTAAATCTTTAACTGTTGGCTTGCCTAGCATCTGAAAAGTTAGGCGTCATCATGGTCCCGACGGTGGGAAATTCGGATCGTGACAAATATTTGTGGTGATTTCAAAGGTTCACATATAAGTCTATGCTCTACCTCAAAAATACTAGGTTCAAATGAACCGGTCGCTGAAAGAACTGCATCTACTGCTGAATTTATCGAAACAAGCAAACTCAACAAGGTCTAGATCATAAGTCATAACATTTATTTATCTCATACAACTGACAGAAACATATTAATTACGAACAACAAACGTAGTTGATCAGATGATACTATCAAACACAACAATACTTGTTCAGGCAAACTAAAGCTTGTATGGTTTCAGTGCTGCTTCAATTTCAGTGGTATCGCTGAAATAATATCCCAAGTACTCTGTGTAGGAGAAGGATTTAAAATTTCAAATAGTGAAGGGTTGTTTTCATTTCTAAGTACTTCTAATTTGCGGGTTCAATAATGCACTCAACAAGACTTATTACGGATACTTTTAAATTTGTTATAACTCTATGCACTCCAGCCGATAGTTTTCCGTTGCTGACAACCTGTACATACTTACATAGTGGCCATTAAAAAAACAACAACTCAATACCCTCTCTGTCCCACTTTATGTGATATGCTTAAAAATTCGAGCATCAAATTATCTAATTTTCGATCTATGACATAGCAACTTCAAGTTTTTTGAAATAAATTTATATATTTAGAGACTAAATAAAAACTATTATAAATTACAATAATTAATAATTCAAATATTTAAAAGACGTATGAGAATATCATAGTAAAAAAGATTTTACTGACTCTCCAAATAGTAAATGTGTCACATAAAATAAGACGAGGGAATAACAAAGTAGACTTTAAAGGACCAAAGATAATGAATAAAACAGAAATGCATGATCGATGTTATTAGATGTAACAATGAGCACCTTAAAATGAAGAGTATAAAATATGCAATATGTTTCAAAACTCTATTGTATGTAGAATTTGGGGGAAGAAGTCAAAACACCAGCAACTTCCAATTACTAAGGGTCATATTTGAATAATTAGGGGTGTGCATTCGAATCGGTTTATCGATAAATCGAATCGATTATTTGTTATCGAAATCGAAATCGAAAAAATCGAGACCTTATTGAAACGATAACGATAAGCATATGTACAAATCGATAATCGATAAGTAATTATCGATAAGGGTCAAAATCGAATCGATAAATCGAATGCACACCCCTATGAATAGTTGTCCACTTCATTTGTCGTTTTTCACTTTTTAATAAAGTGCTTAGTTGGCTCACCAATCACTTAGCTTATCGTATGGAAAATAAAAAGTTAATGTGTTTAGAGTGGAATGACAAAAACTTCAACTTTTCGAGACTTAAGAATGGAGTTTTTTATAATAGACTTTCTGCTGTACGAATTCAAATTAGTCGATCAATAGATTTCGAATGCTTGACGAAAAATGATATTAATGTGTTTGAAGTGAGAGAAGTATACCTTTAAAATCAAACCATTTCCCATCCTTTTGTTGTCTCCCATGCAAACCACTGAGTTCTTGTTGGAGTAAATTGATGAGTGAAACATCACAGTGTGCAGCTATTCCTATGGTTGAATTTGGGTTAGGGCATTTTGGGTAGCGGTGGGTCACTATTAGTTGAGTTAAACTATGTTCTTTGCCAAAATACCCAACTTCAAGCCCTAGACCTTCACACATTAGGTCCAAAATCCTCAAGCTCAATTTCCTTATTCACAGCATATTCACCTATTACTTCTCTGAAAAGAAAATAATAATCGGCATTAACGTTTCTTAAACAATCTTTCAACTATTTAAGTATTTGTAGTCTACGAAACAACTTTCTTAGTTCCAGATCGATCTTACTAATTAAAATCAAAAAATTAGGTCTATTTTAGCATCACTTACTTAAGAAATAACTTTCTTAGTTCCAGAGCAATCTTACTAACTGTATTGGTGAAAATAAATATTACATGTGGATTTATATATGTGATTGATGTGGCAAGACACGTGAATCACTAAGAAAGTGACAGCTGGAGAGATGCATTAAAAGTGGCACGAGTCAAAATAGGTACGAGCAAATCACCCACGAGATAAAAGGGCTATGGTCGCTCGAGTCTGAATTGCTATATGAAGAGACACTGGCAGAATGAATCAAGACAGTAAAGAAGGAAGATTCATGAACCGTCAATTAATGTGCATGAATGATCATAGACGTTACAGAATCTTCATGAACAGTTACGATTGCCAATTATAACGTCTCATTAATATCTTTAATGTTCATAATGATTCAGTCATAAAAGGGAAGAAACGTTGTACTTATAGATTCCTATATAAGGGAAGGGGATTTCACTTGTAAAGACACATTCTGATTAATATTGGAATACAATTACTTTCTTTTGCTTTCTATTGATCACTTTGCTATTTCACATTCTAATTTATTTTCTTATCACTTTGAGAATATAGAATTTCTTGATTATCAGTAGCCCGAGTACTCCTTAATAGGCTTTGACTGGGAATCTAATTCTTTGGTTAAATAAATTGGTTCTGTTACCGAAAATCTGATAATCTTTTCACTTTCCAAAATTTATTTTTCTGTGAAAAAATCATGTCGACCGCTCGACAACAACCAACAAAACCAACAAAACCAGCAAAATCACCTGAACCAACAGAATCAACAAGAGAATGAAACTCCAATCCCTTCACCCCAAAATTCTCCTCAACACTCCCGAGAAGGGTTACCTGACAGATCAACATCACATGTGAATGACCAACAAGGGGAAGATGAAACTGTTGAAGATGCATTGAAGCAACTAATTGCAGAACACGTCAACAATGCTCTTCAAGCTTTTGTTAGTGGGTTGCCAACTGTACCACCAACTCCACCTCCAAATAACACCGCAACCATAGAGAATCCGTGCTCGGGACTTGCTAATTCAGGCAGTGGAGGAACTTCCAGCGAATCTCGCGATGGAAGGTCAGGTATTTCAAATAATTCTGATTTACAAAGTTTAGTACTAACATTGCAGAAACAACTTAAGGAGCAGAACGATCGCATAAAGTGGATACCTGGTGTGCCACCCGTGATTAAAGGAGTGGATATTGATAAATATTCTCAACAGCCCTGTAAGCCAGGTGCCGCTCCCATGCCAATTCTGAAAAATTTAAGATGCCCGATATTCCGAAGTATGATGGGACAACTGACCTACGAGATCATGTAACTGCATTTACAACTGGCGTGAAGGGCAACGACTTGACTAACTAAGAAATTGAGTCGGTACTGGTCAAAAAATTTGGCGAAACACTCACAAAAGGAGCACTAACATGGTATTCTCTTTTACCAGAAAATTATTTGATTCTTTTGCTGAGCTTGCAGATTCATTTATAAAAGCACAATTGGGAGCTCAAAAAGTTGAAAAGAGGATGGGATACATCTTCAAAATAAAACAAGGAGATACGGAGCTATTCAGGGAATTTGTGGATAGATTTCAGCGTGAAAGGATGATGCTACCGCGTGTACCGGATAATTTGGCGGCCATGGCGTTTGCAAGTAACTTAAATGAAAAAGGCTCAGAAGTCACGAGGAGACTCAAAGAAAGTTTACGAGAATTCCCTACAACAACTTGGAATGATATTTACAACAGGTATAACACGTAGCTACAGATAAAAGAAGATACTATCACTCGGTCACGGGAAGATGAAAGAATAAGTTCAAGGCGACCAGAAACTGAGAAAAGGTCCGGTAAAAATAGGTACGAACCTTACATGGGACCAGCAGGAAGGGATTCACGTTCTAAATAGGAGAACCCGAGGTACGATTCCAGATCAAGGGACAGAGATGCGGGTTCATCATCCAAGTTTGGAAAGGAGCGAGATACACGGGACAACAATATTAGTACAAAAGCAAATATTGGTGGTTACAGTTTTAATGTTAGCACATCTGAGTTGGTAGCTATTTTAATAAGCATGGGAGATAAGGTGCGGTGGCCAAAAGAAATGAGATCGAACCCTAGCAGAAGAAACCCAGATTTTTGGTGCGAATTTCATAATGATCACGGTCATAAAACAGCAGATTATAGATTGCTACAAGGTGAAGTAGAGCACTTGTTAAAACAAGGTTATTTAACCGATTTGATTAGTGACAAGAATAGGCGAGCATATATGAAGAATAGACAGGAGCCACCAAAACCTCTGTCACCGAAAAGAACAGTTAATGTGATAAGCGGAGCAGAGGGGGTCAACGGTGTGACATATATGACTACAAAAAAGGTGTCAAAAGTCACAGTTACCCACGGAAAGCGAGTTCGCCAAGTTTTGGAAGAAGACAGTATAACATTTGATGATACAAACACAAATAGCGCGATGATCACACACAATGATGCATTGTAATATCTTTACTTGTACATGATAATAATGTGAAACAAGTTTTGATTATTCCAGGTAGCTCTGTAAATATCATTCTTTTAAGAGTGGTAAATGAGATGCAAGCTGATGACAAATTGGTACCTAAAGCATATAACTTATCTGGATTTGACAATTCAAGCGTTGTTACAAAAAGGGAGATAGTGCTCACCACATTCGCAGAAGGAGTAGTCAAAGATACAAAATTTCAAGTGATAGATATGAACATGGCGTACAATATGATCCTCGGCAGACCTTGGATTCACGAGATGGATGTTGTTCCATCTACTTTACATCAGGTTATTAAGTTCCCTTCGCAATGGGGAATTAGACAAATCCGTGGTGATCAACAAGCTTCTAGAAGTATCAATTAAGTGGCAGATTCAAGCATGAAAATGACTTTGCAGACAAAAAATAGCAATTACAAAATTCAGTTGAGGATTTAATAACACAAACCTCAACTAGAGATCGACAAACGGATGTAGACTCAAGGCCTGATACTATTCAAGAGCCAGAAGAGAACGAAAACATCAAAACAATAATTGAGGAAGTCGAAGCTGTGGTACTATTTATACATTGGCCGAACAGAAAAGTTTACATCGGATCCAACTTGAGCCCAGATATGAAGGGTAAGTTAAAATTCTTAAAAGCTAACACAGATTGCTTTGCTTGGTCGCATTCATATATGACAAGTATACCACCGGAGGTGATGACCCAAAAGCTGAATGAATATCCAACATATCCACCTGTCAAATAGAAGAAAAGGAAGCAAGGATCTTTCAAAAACCAGGTGATTCAGGATGAGGTACAAAAGCTTTTAAAAATCGGGTCTATCCGAGAGGTAAAATATCCTAATTGGATAGCTAATATTGTAGTGGTGCCCAAAAAGAATGGTAAGTGGCGAGTTTGTGTAGATTATACTTACTTGAATAAATCTTGCCCTAAAGATTCTTTTCCTTTACCACACATAGATCAACTAATTGATGCTACTGCAGGATATGAATTGTTGAGTTTTTTAGATGCCTATTCAGGATATAGTCAAATAAAAATGGATCCTTTAGATGAGGAAAAAACTTCCTCTATTACAGACAGGGGGACTTACAGTTATAAAGTCATGCCTTTAGGCCTAAAGAATGCTGGAGCCACGTACTATAGGTTAGTAACGAAGATGTTTCACGAACATCTGGGAAAAACCATGGAAGTCTATATCGATGACATGCTAGTCAAGTCAACACAGGCAGGGGATCATATACAACATTTGTCAGATACATTTCAGATTCTCTGCAAATTCAATATGAAGTTAAATTCCGAAAAGTGTGCATTTGGCGTGTCTTCAGGTAGGTTTTTATGTTTCCTTGTTTCTTACCGAGGAATTGAAGTAAATCCAGCACAGATTAAAGCCATCAAAGAAATTCCGTATATACTCACGAGCAAAAAAGAGGTGCAGAGGTTGACAGGTAGGATGGCAACATTGGGAAGGTGTATTTCTAAATCTCCGGAGAAAAGTTTTAAGTTATTTTTAGTGCTGAAAAAGCAAAGCCAATTTGAGTGGACTGAGGAATGCCAACAAGCACTCAAAAATCTAAAAACATACTTGTCAAACACACCGTTGCTAGCTAAACCGAAGGATGGAGAAAGGCTACTCATCTATCTCGCTGTGTCAGAAATAGCGGTAAGTGCATTATTAGTTCGAGAAGACAAAGGTAAACAATCTCCAATTTATTATGTTAGCAAGTCCTTATTGGATGCTGAAACTCGATATCCTCATTTAGAAAAACTTGCTTTAGAACTAATAATGGCATCTAGAAAGTTGAGACCTTACCCCTTACGAAATATATTGCATAAGCAAGAATTATCAAGTAAATTAGCCAAGTGGGCTATAGAACTAAGTAAATGTGATATCACATATCAACCTAGAATTGCGATAAAATCATAGGTTTTAGCAGATTTCGTGTCAGATTTCAGCCCAGGAATAGTAACAGAAGCAAATAAGGAACTGTAGGTATTCAACGGGTCTAATCCAGGTACTTGGACCCTATTTACTGATGGCTCCTCAAATGTTAAAGGAGCGGGTTTGGGCATTGTTCTAATTCCACCTTCGGGAGAAACTATAAGGCAAACCATAAAGTGCCATCCCATTACTAACAATGAAGCATAATATGAAGCTGTAATTGTAGGTCTAGAATTGGCACAAGAGCTCAGAATAGAGCACGTTGTAATCAAGAGTGACTCGCAACTTATAGTTAATCAAATGCATGGGACTTATATAGCTAGAGAGGCGAGGATGCAACAATATTTGGAAAAGGCACGAGATTTAATTAAACAATTCCAATCTTGGAAAATTGTGCAAATACCCAGGGAAGAAAATGTTGGAGCAGACGCGCTGGCTAATCTCGCATCTACTGTAGAAGTAACAAATGAAGAAAACGCTTCCGTAATACATTTGTTTCATTCGACACTCGATTAGGACAAAAATGAGGTAAATTTTAATAATTTAACTTGGGATTGGAGAAATGATATCGTTAATTTTTTGCAGTATGGGATTCTACCCGAAGATAAGAAAAAGGCTCAGGCACTTCGACAAAAAGCTGCCCGTTATTGCTTGGATCGTGGCTTCTTGTATCGAAAAATGTTTGGTGGACCCTTAGTAACGTGTCTCGGACCTTCTCAAACAGAGTATGTGATGAGAGAAGTACACGAGGGACACTGTGGAAATCATGCAGGAAGATCCTTGGTAAAAACTCTAATTAGAGCACGATATTATTGGCCAAAAATGGAAGAAGATGCGGAAAGCTTTGTGGCCAAATGTGACAAATGACAACGATATGGTAAAAACATACATAGCCAGCAGAGTTATTACATCTGGTTATTGCACCGTGGCCTTTTATGAAGTGGGCGATGGATATCGTGGGTCCGCTACCACAAGCCAAAGGAAAGGTACGATTTTTACTAGTACTAACTGATTATTTTACCAAGTGGGTAGAAGCAGGTGCCTTCAAACAGGTACGGGAAAAAGAAGTCAGGGACTTCATTTGGCGAAACATCATATGCCGGTTTGGAGTTCCAAAAGAAATAGTTTGTTATAATGGCCCGCAATTCATAGGTGCGAAAATCATAGAATTCTTTCAGAGTTGGCAGATTAAAAGGATAACGTCAACACCTTATCATCTTGTGGCTAATGGACAAGCTGAATCAACAAACAAGGTTATTATTAATAACCTAAAGAAAATATTAGAGGATTCAAAAGGAAAGCGGCCAGAAGTGTTACCAGGAGTCTTATGGGCTTACCGCATGACAACAAAAACAGGTACGGGAGAGACTTCGTTCTCACTTATGTATGGTGTTGAAGCCTTAATTCTAGTTGAAATAGGTGAACCAAGTACGAGATACACCTAAGCAACTGAAGAATCAAATGAGGAAGAGAAGCGAATAAATCTCGATTTGCTTGAAGAAAGGAGAGAAACAACTCTGATAAGGATGGCAGCGCAGAAGCAAATTATTGAGCGATATTACAACAGGAAAGCTCATCTTAGGTACTTAAAGATTGGGGACTTCGTACTCAAAAAAGTTTTTCAATCGTCAAAAGCGTCCAATGCTGGAAAAATGAGTCCAAATTGGGAAAGACCTTACAGGATTCGAGGTATGGCTGGAAAGGGTGCATATGAGTTAGAAACGATGGACGGCAAAGTACTCCAATCAAATTGGAATGCTGTTCATTTGAAGAAGTATTACTTCTGAAAGGGAAAACCCCCGGTCAGGCATCGTTTATGCAAGGTTTAGATTTATTCTTTTTTAATTATACTAACCATTTTAGATGATAGGCACAAAGCTATCCCACACCAAATGTTGATTTTAGACCTAAAAGATACGCGAGATGCAAAATCATCCCCGGTCTGGGTTACAGCCTTTCTGATGAAAATAAAAAGGTTAAGCAGTCATTATCTAAAAAATATATATACCTTCGAGTCCCGTATATTTTTCCTTTTCAAGAAATGGACCACATGGAAGGAATAATCAAGTGCTCGAGATTTCATACTTCAAAGCTCTAACACTTGGGGGACTATATATATGGCAGGCAAAGAAGACTAGAAAAGTCAGAATTTGAGTCAAGCCTGAGGCAATCTACCCAACAAATCGAAAGTTAAGAGCAAATCAAGATCCAAAAACACAAGCCTAATTTAGAAACCTATGATGAAGTATACACTTGCAGATGTAAATTACAAAATCTTACGAGTATCTAAGTTAAAGGCAATATTTAGTCGTGGGTTGCAAGATATACCCTTGAATTTTGTAAAATCTGTTATAAAGAAAACACTTATGAAAGTTTTGTATTCAAGAATACAAAACTTCCTCAAATTATTGAAAGAAATATGTATGTTCCTACTTCTTCTTTCGTATGTTTACACCAATATAAAGTTGAGACGTTTCTTCATTAAGTGTCTTTTATAAAAGGGCCCTCCTTTATAATTCGTGATTATTTAAAAAGTCACGGAGCATTGAAGCGTTTTTAATGCAAAGTTAAATAACAAAGGGTGAAATAAAAACCCAAACATTAAAATAGGCAGAAAATAAAGCCGAAATTTATATATCAAACTTTGCAAACATAAGGCAAACATTTGTCTCCAAA
Source organism: Nicotiana attenuata (assembly GCF_001879085.1). Taxonomy (NCBI): domain Eukaryota; kingdom Viridiplantae; phylum Streptophyta; class Magnoliopsida; order Solanales; family Solanaceae; genus Nicotiana; species Nicotiana attenuata. The sequence continues at coordinate 183,052 of NW_017672523.1, forward strand.
CCCCGAAATAAGAGAAGGGTAAACCAATAAGAGAGTAGAACAGAAACTCAAACATAAGATATTATAATAGTTGGACAAAACTCGGAAAGTAATATTATATAAACTTGGTTAAAACTAAGTATAAACTTAGTCCCAAAACCCCAAAACAGACCAGGGGTAAAACTTTCCAATCATTACTAAACCCCAAAATGGACCAGGGGTAAACTTCCCAAACATTCCACCAATAAAAAAAACAAAACAACAAATTTTTCAATCAAACTTTCACTATGGGGCGGGTTCTGAACTAGTATTATCAGAAGGATTCAAGATGGCATCATTAGTAGCAAGATGTTCAACTTGAGCAGAAGAGGTTTTGAACAACAGCTTCACCTGGAGCAAGTTCATCACCCACGGGAATGTCTACCTCAGGTGAAGAAAAGTTTTGACTCTGCTGAGTTTTCTCAATAGCTTCTTTAGTTTTTGCAATTTCAGCAGCTAAGTCAAAGCCTTCCTGGCTTGCCTCCATTAAAGTTTTGAGGCGTGTGTTCAAGAAAGCCCAACTAACATCAACAGTAGCTTTGTCCTCAAGGGCTTCATAATCCCTCTCCCACTACTCAATTTCGGCACTTAGCTCTTCCTTTTCAGTCAAAGCAACATCATAAGAATCTTGTAAGGGGGTGAGTGACCTCTCTAAGAACTGAACTTTGTTAGAAGACACATGGAGATCTTCTTGAGTTTGGGTGAGCGTTTGAACAAGCTCCCCAACATAAACTTCCTTTTGGTTCAACAGTTGTTTCAAACTTCTAATTTCTTCTGTGGCTTTGGAAAGCTGCTCGGCAAATGAAGACTCGAGGAGGTCTTTATCTTTGCCCACTTGACTAGAAGAGGCCTTCTCAATTGCCAACTCTGCTGCCATTACCCTCACTTGTTGCTCCAAGGTACACTTCTCCTCATCTAAAACTTCTTTCTCAAGCTCAAGGCCATCAAATTGTTCCTTCCAGTTGTCCTCTTCAGTGCGATAGTTGTTCATTAATTGCTCAGTATGGACAATCCTCTTCGTCAACTTTGTGCCAATTGTTGATCTACACGAGGAATAGGAAAATGTGATTACCGAATACAAATGAAAAGAAAGTCACATGCAAAATAAAAAGCTAAGGCTTATACCTTTAAAGATGAATGGAAAATTTCATTCATCCACGTTAAAGAGCTGTGGCTTTCCAATTTAGACTTCTTAACTGAGCCAATCAACGGTTTTAGCCATACATCGGCTTGGCCAGATTTCTTCAGAAGATTACCATCCTCAGGGACTTCGATGGTAACTATTTTCATTACCCTACTGTTACTAGAAGAACCAATTTCAACATGAGAAGTTGTAACAGTAGGGGCAGTTGAGGGGGTCAAAACAGCCACGGGCGGAGCAGTAGTAGCAAAAAGAGGTGCGGGGAACTGAGGATCAACTAGAACAGATACTGAAGAAAAAGGCAAGAGGCGCTTCCTCAGAAACAAAGTCGAAGTCTTCATTATCAAACCCATGAGAAAAAAGTTGTCCTATAGAGTCACGGGGTGCGGCATGCATCTCTTCATTGGAGCTCACCGAAGTGGTACTTTCGTTTCGTGAATGGGAACTGAACTTGGAGGAGGAGTGACTTTGTCATCCAAAATAACACGTCTCCTAGCTCGAGACCTACGAACTAACAAACCATCCTCTTATTCCTCTTCACCCTCGGAACCGTGCGCCCTATGAGCACGTGATTTTTGCCCTATATGAATTATTCCCAAAAATTCAAAAAGGATTTCTTTATTATTTTACAATTTTTGTAAATTTTTGTGTTATTTTCTGATAATTGTTGCATTTTATTGGTGTTTGTTTTAATTCATATGAAAAATATAAGAAAATACATTTGGCATTTGCATTTAGGATTTAATTTCATATTTTAGGATTAATTAGGGGTTAAGTGGTTTTTAGAACAAAATATAAAGAAAATAACAAAAATAGTCCACTTTTGCATTTTTAATTGTTAATTGTTGAATTTGCCACGAATTAGGATTTAATCAATTTTGAGGAGATAATTAGATTAATTTTGGGAATAAATTAGGTCTTTATTTTAATTTTTTATTTTTATAAAATCAAAAAATATAAAAGAAGAAATTAATAAAAAAGAGAAGTCCAAAAGAGTTTAAGTAGCCATTTGTCATTTGGGCCAATTCACAATTAAAAATCATGCAGCCCAAATGAATTTGCACCTGAAATGTAATCCAATCCGGCCCAAATCATCACCAAATTCGGTCCGCCCCGTTACTTAACCAAACGACTCCGTTTCGATGGTCTTAAATCCCAGCCGTCGAGGATCTCTGATCCAACGGCTGGGAACTGATTTAATTCTCATATTTAAGTGTCGGACCATGACCCCCCTCTCAAACCCGTCTTCCTCATTCACCCTCCTCAGAGAAACCCTAGTTTAGCCGCCCCCAAATCCCTACCGTCTCCGATGGCGACACCATCACAGACTGGCCCCAAACGAACACCCTGATATCTCCTAACTCTCCTCTCACCAAATCTGCCCTCAATTTACCTCAAATCATCACCAGTCGTCTCAAATATCGGATTGAAAATCCGGTCAAAATCTTACCTGCTCTGAATGACCCCAAATCTACACCCAAGGCTCCTCACCTCTTCCTCCTTCCATATCTAGCTTTAGTTTTCCTCGAACCGCAACCGAACGGCTCGAATGTTGATTTGAAAATCTGACTCAAAACCCTAAGTTTTCAAAAGGGCCCCAAATTCACACCTCGATCCTTCTCAGACCTCCTCATGATGAATTTCAAGTTGGAATCCCTCAAGTCCATGCAGAATCCCACGAGCCCTAACCTAGGGTTTGAAGAACCCTAATTCGTGTAGTCGTTCAAGCTGGTCTAATCAGTGAGTGTATCTTCTCATTTTATTTTTGTTTTTCTTTAGTTTTGGTTTTTATTAGTTGATTCGTGCTTTTACTGATAAACAAAAATTGTTTTAATTTCCGCATAATTCTAATTGATAGTCTAGTTTAGCATTAATCTGTTTCTGTGTTAGTTGTGACTGTTGGGTAGTAAATTTTAGGTTAATTCCTGTTAATTTCCATTTTTTTGTTTAATCTCTCTCTTT
>NW_017672524.1:0-75532 GCF_001879085.1 Nicotiana attenuata
GTGAGGGCCTTCTTCTTCAGTCCCAACAATTACCTGATGCCCCTGCCGCTATTGAGAAAAGGGTAATGTGTATCTTGAACTCTTAATTGCGATTTTGTGTATACCCTTTTGTGTTTTATGCCACGTAATGTCTAAAAGTTTTGATCTTTGTGATGTCTGATTCTTGATTTTATTGGTTGATTACTTTTGGAGCTAAGAAAAAAGTTTGTATTTTTTGCCTTTTTCTTTTGACTATATACGAGTTGGGTATTGTGATTTTACTGGTTGAGGTGAATTAAGTTGACACCACTTACTAATCCATCTTTTCTTTATGTGTTATTATTGAGATCGTGCTTGTTTGCTTGGAATATTTTAGCAATAAGCAAGAGAAATGCCAGATATTTGGACTTTGATGATTCTTTTTCTTGGTACTACAGAGAATTATGTGTGGACTTGCTTACAGTACTTCTTTAGAGCTATGCAGCCCTTGATTACCAGTGGGATCAATATTCGGCTCCTTATGATCATATACTTGAACAAATTTGACTAGTAGTCTAGAAAAAGCTGTAGCATGTTCTTTTTGTGTAAAGAGAAAATGCTAGTATGTATAGGTCATCAGGACAAGTTATAATTGATTGTATGTTGTTTTGCACGATCCTAGTATTTACAAAATGAAATTATCTCTTGATTTTATTAATTTTTTTAGTGTTTGCCAAATTTCAATATGCTGATCAAATTGTTGGAGTGGTAGACCAAGTACGATGGTGGAAGGGAGCGCTAGCAAGCTTAGACAGAGATAAAGAATGTTGCCATACTACAATCAAGGACTTAAATATGAGCATACAATATCGAAACACAAAAAAATAATCTAATGTAAGAGAATTTAGTTACAAATTTTCCAAGCATANTGTTTTTGGTATATGGTATTGGAGGAGGCCCTTGTTACAAGGGAGATGCTGCCCGAATTTACGTAGACGAGCTACTAGCTTAAGTTACAGACTTAGCCTTTGCTCAACACTGATTTTGAATCTCCTTATGCTATGATAGATCGAGTTGACTTGTTTGAAGAGTTGCTTAGAAGGTATTAAGGACTCAACATGTTTAAGGTATGTTAAGGCTCTTCCTTCATTCTTTTGGCATGATCTAAAGTGAAACGAACATAAACGATACGCTATTTCATAATGAATCTACTCCTAGCAACTAAGGTTGTCCATGTTATTCTTTCCTTACAAAGTTATTCCAAGAAAGTATATATGATCCTTGAGTCCTAGTGAAGTTCATATTGATGGTATGATGTCCATAATGTTAATCGATGGTGCAATGACCTTATGTCACTCCAAAAGGTTTAGAACGTGACTCCATGAGTCCAGCATGCATTATATATTTATCTACTTTACTCTACTGAGCCGCGCTATAGTCGGCCGGGTATGGCACCTATTGTGCAACCACTGATCAGTTGGGTTTACCGAGCTCCACGTGGCCGGGTACGATTCTACCGAGCCTTATGATGGCCGGGTACGTTTTTACCGAGTCCTCTTTGAGGCCGGGTATGATATGATGATGATGATGATGCCCACAGAGGCGTATGTTTTTAAAAGCTTATGTATATATATGTATTATGCATTTCATGTCAGTAGCCCCCAGAGGCACTCAGATGTTACAGGTTGTATCTCCTCTATCTCTCTTTACGTTACAGATCTTGTTTACGCTTTCCTGCCTTACATACTCGGTACTTTATTCGTACTGACGTCCCTTTTGCCCGGGGACGCTGCGTTTCATGCTCGCAGGTCCCGATAGACAGGTTGACATTCCTCCTAGTAGGCTATCAGCTCAGCGAAGGTGTTGGTGTACTCCACTTGCTCCGAAGTTGCCTATTTGGTCAGTATGCTTTGGATATGTATTGATTGGTATGACGGGGCCCTGTCCCGACCTTTACGATTTTATGTAATCTTAGAGGCTTGTAGACAGATGTAAGGTGTATGGATACTTGTATGGCCTTGTCGGCCTATGTCTTGAGTTTACAAATGGTCATGTCGGCCTTATAGGCCCGTATGTCACATGTATAAGTTTGTATATCATGTTCGGTCGTCATATATTGAGTATTCCCTTATGTTTTATTCTTGTTATCTCATGACATGTTTTATATCTCATTTACCCTTGATAGTATGATAAGAAAGATATGTTACATTGGTACTCGGTTGAGTAAGGCACCGGGTGCCCGTCGCGGCCCTTCGGTTTGGGTCGTGACATTGCACATTCTTGAAGTTATTTTTAAATGAGGGAGTCATTCGGGAAAGATACACATACTTGAGCCTAATTATTAGTACCAACCAAATCCATAAGTATGGTGCTTAATTGGAGAATGTGATTTGTAAATAATAGCAATACCACTTGTGTTTTAAATGGTAAATCCTCATTGAAGTGTTGGTTTTGATTTGCTTGAGGACAAGCAAAAGCTTTAAGTTGGGGGTGTTGATGAGTGGTGATTTTACCACTCAATCTAGTCTCTTTTCCTTAGCTTTTATGTCCTTTAACTATCATATGAGGTCGTTTATTGTGTGTATTGTTATATTTTCAGGTAAATGATGCCCTGAAGTGATTTGAATTCAATTGGAGTAGACTTGAGCAAAAAAGGGTGAAAACATGCAAAAACTCTCCAGTGTTCGCATCTGCGGAAGGAAGGTCGCAGACGCGACCCCGCTTCTGCGTGAATAGTTTCGCATCTGCGGAAGTGTTAGAGATTTCAAGGAACCGCATCTGCGGTTGGATTACCGCTTTTGCAGTGGCGCATCTGCGCCTGGTGAACCACATCTGCGGTAACAGAGTTTTAGCTGGCAAAACGCTTCTGCGATGGGATTTTCGCATCTGCGGAGCCGCACATGCGGTGATTCTTCCGCAGGTGCGGTAAATGGGCATCAGATCTGAGCAAATTAGGCATTTCACATTTTCTACCCCCAAACCATTTTTATACTCGTCCAAGCAGATATTTTGGACATCTTTGGCAAATCTTTGGCTTATTTTCAGTTCCTAGAACTAGAGAGAACAAGTATTGAAGCTAGGGTTTTGCACACACACTTGGGTTTTGAAGATTTCAAGCTTGTGCTTAAGATTTTCTTACCCATTTATGTTTATTTCTTCATTTTCTTGCTTTGTATTGTATATCTAAGTGTGTAGTACTTTATCCAACACTTGAATCTTGTTTATGGAAATATTCATGTTTAAAGTGTGGATTAAATACTTTGTTGTGCTTATGTATTGAATGATTTTTATCCTTTTATGAAGTGATTTATTGTTACTTTAATTATTCTTGTTCTTTAATGTTTCCAAAGGGATTATCTAACCCTAGGACTCGCCCATTAACTCCGAATTAATTTTGGAAAGATAATTTGGGGTTGGGAAAGATTAATTAACAAGAACTTGAGGCGTTAACCCTCATTTTATAGATTCTACCTAGGGATAGGATTGAACTACTTGTAGCCATATCCGGGAGTGCTTAATCTCTTAATTGTTTTAGGGATAATTCAATTCGGAAGTCTTTTTAGTCTTCGGAAGAAGCTAATTAAGAATTATTACCCGTGGCTAATTAACATAAACTCGCTCATATTTGTAAAATCATGAAATACATTGGATCGTTACTTGAGTGTAACTCCCGATGCAACCATACTTGTAGCCATTGATCATTTTACTTGCCTTCTAGGTTAGTTTACATTTTCGCATTTAGGTATAAACACTTTTAAAATCAAATTCTTAGTGTTTGGCATTGCGCGATAAGTGATAATTTTCTTACATTCCTAATCGCCTACATATTGTTCTCTGTGGGATTCGACCCCGACTCATAGTTGGGTAAATTATATTGAATGCGACCGTGTCCATTTACTTTTTAGTATTAGATTTGAACGTCATCAGTGTGGTCCATTTAGTGGATGACTAAGCTACTTTAATCCTCCAAAATGTGACATCTATGCAAGCTTTAAGAGTCATTTTAATGTTAAGGGGTGCTGCCGCAGTTTTTTTTTGGGGGGGGGGGGGGGGGAGGAGGGGGGGTAATCTTATCCCATAATTTCTTAGTTAATTAGGTAATATCCTGTTATCCAATAATTGACCAATTACCCACATAATTAAGAATTATCTCAACTTACTTAAAATACTACTCACGTAACACACGTTATGTACCCTACTATCATGGTCATGGGGTACCTTATATGGCACTAGTCCATAAATACCGGATATTATGGCTCGGATCGTAATATATTCCAAATCGACAACCTTCAACGAAACTCATTTTCTTTGATTCGTTTACCCTTTAACCTTCACAGCACTAACTTATCGCTTGTTATAAATAGCATAAATGCTTATAACCTCAAGATAATCTCATCCCCGAGTCTACGTCGATTAACTTACGACGAAACTTTAACATACGAAATGCGGGATGTAACATTTACAACTACGCCCATTATCACCGCTCCAAATTGGAGTGTTCCTTTTGAGCTCATGTGCGATGCAAGTGACATAGCAGTGGAGGCTGTTTTGGGGCAACACATCAACAAGAATTTTCATCCGGTCTAAGTAAGACCATGAATAGTGCCCAAGTCAACTATACCACTACGGAGAAAGAGCTCCTTGCCATTGTGTTTGCAATTGGGAAGTTTCGCCCGTACTTGATGGGTGCAAAGGTCACTGACAACACGGATCATGCGGCAGTTTGTTATCTTATGAGCAAGAAAGATTCCAAAGCTCAATCGATGAGATGGGTGCTATTGTTCCAAGAATTTGATGTTGACATCCAAGATAGAAAAGGAAGTGAAAATCAAGTGGCGGACCACTTGTCTCGTTTGAATTATTATTGGGATGAACCGTACCTTTTTCAGATTTGTATGGATGGGGTGATTAGAAGATGTGTACAGGAATGTGAAATTCTTGGGGCTTGTCTTTCTTCTCCATATGGTGGTGACCATGGTGGAGCAAGAATGGCGGCCAAAGTGCTACGTTGCAATTTCTATTGGCCCACTCTTTACAAGGATGCAAGTGATTTAGTAAAATGATGTGATGAATGTCAAAGGGCCGGTGGAATCTCAAAGAAAAATGAAATGCCACTCACCACCATTTTGGAGATTGATATATTTGATGTGTGGGGTATTGACTTCATGGGTCCATTTGTGAGTTTTTGTGGAAATGCCTACATCTTGGTCGTGGTTGATTATGTGTCTAAATGGGTTGAGGTCGTTGCTCTACCCAACAATGAGGCAAGAAGTGTGGTGGTGTTCTTGAAGAGGAATATTTTCACAAGGTTTGGTACTCCGCGGGCTATTATAAGCGATGGGGGTCGCATTTTTGCAACAAGTCTTTCGACACCTTACTTAGAAAGTATGGTGTTACTCATAAAGTCACGACTCCATATCATCAAGCAAGCGGTCAAGTGGAAGTCTCCAACCAGAAGATAAAGAGTATTTTGTCCAAAACAGTGAATGCTAATCGGATGGATTGGTCCAAGAAGCTTGATGATACATTATGGGCTTATCGGACGGCTTACAAAACACCTATCGGAATGTCTCCATACCGGTTGGTGTTCGGAAAAGCTTGTCATCTTCCGGTGGAACTTGAGCATAAAGCCATGTGGGCTATAAAGAAGTTAAATCTTGATTGGGATGTAGTCGTTAATTTAAGGGTTGCACATTTGAATGAATTGGATGAGTTCCGGTACCATGCTTATGCATGTTCGTCCTTGTACAAAGAAAAGATGAAATACCTTTATGACAAATACATTTGGAACAAAGAGTTCAAGGTGGGCGATCTGGTGTTGTTGTTCAACTCACAGTTGAGGATGTTTCCGGGGAAGTTAAAGTCTAAACTGAGTGGCCCTTTTGAAATTGTGGGTGTGACACCTTTTGGTGCATTGGACTTGAAGAACAAAAATAATGAGGTATTCCGAGTCAATGGTCATCGGGTGAAGCACTATTTGGGAAAAATTGGAAATGGCCACATCGTGGCGGTGATTCATTTCAATTGATAGTATTCTGTGTCGTGCCGCAACGTTAAATCAGGCGCTTCTTGGGAGACAACCCATGTTTCTTTTTTTTTTCTTTGTTTCTTTTGTAGTTAGATGTTATTTTTTAGCTATTGGTTGAAGTGTGTTGCAGGATGAGTGTGCTTTACAGGAATTGTGGGCAGAAATTTGGTTGTGTTAAAAGAATTGCGGACCACACAAATATTGTGCGGACCGCATAATTATGGTTGATGTAGCAAAAAGTGCTCTGCCGCCGCACAAATGACTTCCGGACCGCACAAATGGAGGATGGAAATTGACAACTCTCTAAAGTTTATTTTTTAGAGAAATGCTCGATATGCGGCCGCAATAGAAAATCTGCGGTCCCCAACAGGGATCTGCGATCACACACAAAAATTTGAAGACCACAGAAAAAATGTTGGTTTAAGCTCACAAGGTAATCGAGTGCGGTCCGCAATTGAAATTCTACGGCCGCACTCGCCCTTTTCTTCCCTTAGCAAATCGTCAAGTATAAATAAGAGGCTTACGGCTACTGTTACACTTTTTCCTCTCTGAACAATCACAACCCTAAAATTGAAATCTTGGTAAACCATCTGCCCACACGCCTAACAATTGTGATCACTCACTTCTTGCACTCCTTTATATCTGGTATGCTTCAATTACTTGTTTGGATTTTCCAATTTTTAGTTTAATTTATAGCTTTTTAGTTAGTTTTAGGCCATTTGTCTGTAGAACTACATTATACAACCATGTTGGGTAAATTTGTAGTAGGTCAGCTGGTACATGCTCTGTGGATAATGGTAAGTAGATTTTCATGCGTGTATGTTGTTTCCATGTCAAATTTGGGCAAAAATTGCAAGCCCTAGAAATTTGTTCGTAATTATTTGAAATCTGCGGCCGCACAAGAAATTGTATTGTCCGCAGAAGTTGAGTCTAGGGTACTTTAGTAAGGAATGGGTCTGCGGCCGCAACAAAATTATGTGGCCGTTGAAATCCCATTGCAGCCGCAGCACAGCCTTTTTCCTGTTATTAGAGAGTTGCCAAATTGGTGACTCACAAGTGCGGCCGCAAGACAAAATGTGTGGACCGCAGAAAACAGGTTGCGGCCGCAAAACAGCCAATTCTCTGTTATCAGAGAGTTGGCATATTTTTGGTTTCTGAGTTGCGTCTGCAAGAAAAAAATGTGCTGACTGCAATCCATATCTGCGGCCGCAAGTGAAAATTATGCGGTCCGCAGGGCCCAATCTGCGGCCGCAAGGAAAAATGTGCGGAACGCAGATCCTTATCCTGCAAGCATGTTTCCATTGTGTTCCTCAATGTGTTCCGGTGTGTCTTTGCATATCTATCTGCATGCCTGAACTTGAATTGCAACTAACAATCGCCTTTGCAATGGTTCAATTAGAGGCAGAGGTAACACTTCAAAAGGAAGGGGTGAACCTTCTAGGGGTCGAGGCAAGAGTGCCTTACCCCTCGGCCAGCAAAAACAATAGGAAAGAAGCCTACAACCGGCATAGGGAGAGGTGCAGACCTCTCTGAGACCAGTTCTTATGTCCTATCTAGGGAAGCATCATAGGGTAACTCAGCCTCAGTACAAGAGCAGCCGGCTGTCCGGTCAAGGCCGCCAGGGAGATACCAACTCAGGAACGAGACGTCCTCATCTTATAGCACTTCCGAGGGTTCGAAAAGTACTAGTCAGGCTTCTGATCCTTCCACTACACATGTCCCTGAGGCACCAGACACATCAGTTCAGGACATCCCCGATGATGGCAGAGGGGGAGATGCTATAGTTGCCAGCCTTAAAAGGTCGAAGAAGAAAGAGGTATGGGAGGGCCGGTTTGTCAGCTTAGCAGCCTTCTCCACCTTCCGTGAATGGTGGCCAGTGAGGTCGCTCACTCTTGAGCGACAGTTTCAGTTGAAGGATCTGAAGAAGTATAACCCAGCAGTGCTGAGACAGTTCAAGGAACGCAAAAGGTGGATGTGGTTTACCTAGAGCATGGTGGATGCTAAGCAGTACATTGTCCAGGAATTCTATGCCAATATGGCGCATATCAAAAAGGGGACACAAGTAACGAAAGTGAGAAACCTCAAAGTGCGATTTGATCAGCACACATTGAACAATACTTGGGACTTGATGATGTCGAGCCCACAGAGTACTTAGAGAAGTATGCACTTGGGGAGGCAGCTCGTCCTTGGTTAAAGGAGATTCTAGAAGCTCTTGGTCCACCACCACCATGGATCACAGCAGGGGTTCCTATTCAAAGGAACACTTTTGAACATTGAGGCGAAGGGGTGGCAAACCTTTTTCTGCAGCAGACTAGACTCATGCTAGAATGAGACCTATCTTTCGATTTCTCGGGCAGTTCTAGTTGCTTCTATCATGGCCGGGTACCCGATCAATGTGGGTGTCGTGTCGGCCAATATCTCAGTGATCGCTAGGCAAGCTGACTCGTCTTACCCGTATCCCAACACTATTACAGAGTATCTCACGGATGCAGGGCTAGAGCCGAGGGATTATGATACGAAGGTGCGGCCAAAGAAGCCTTTCCCATGGTACTCTCTGATGGATGTTAAGAACCCAAAGAAGAAGGTTCAGCCTCCTACCACTGCGGGCCAGTCTGACAAGCCAGCTATGGTAGTTGCGGAGGTAGTTGATGGTCCATCCACTTCAGCCGATCCTTCCTCCAGTGCCGCAGCTATGCCTCCACCACCATCTCCCACTACATTTCCTGCCACAGGTTCCACCTCACCTTTGAAGCCGGTACACATGCCTACGGCTCCACTTTCTATGCTGCGAGTCTCCCAAACATTGGTGAGCCTCAACAACTGGATGCAGATATCCACAGCAAAGCTGTCTGACATATCTAGTACTGTTGTAGCACAATCTTCTGTTTAGGCACCTCAGCTTCCCCCGTCAGTTGAAGAAACATTGAAGAAGCTCCTTGAAAACCAGAACACTATCATGGAGACCTTGGTACAGCATGGGTCAGTGATCTAAAAGTTAGGTAAAGAAATAAAGAAAATGAGAAAGTCCCAGGATAGCAAGAAGTCAGTGGACAAGCTCCGGAGATAGGTGACCAAGCTTGCTGCAGCCAGAGATCTCCCTTTTGACATGTTGATTGACCCACACCACCCAGGCCCAGATCCTACAGCACCAGAGGCACCAGCTGGCCATCCTGAGGAGCTAGACTTTGCTGCCGACACTACCAAGGAAATGCATCAAATGTTCACCAACCCAGTCACTCCAGAGTTGAGGATGATGAGATCTAGTTGGATGAGACTGAGGGCGGTGATGTTTTTGTGGACACAGAGATGTCCAAGGATCCCTAGGGAGTTTTCTTCACTCTTTCCCTTCCTTTACTCTTGTTTTGTTAAGCATTAGGGACAATGCTTATTTTTATTCGGCGGGGTGGAGGTTATTTGATCTTATTTGATGATTCTGAGACATTTGGCCTGTAATTAACTTGATACTATTTTCTTTTTCTTTCTCATTATGTATATATTCTCTCTCTTCTCTCATTATGTATATTCGTTTTGTTTTCAATAGTTTTTGCTATGTATCTTCTTGATGTTTGTTTTCGTACTAGTTAGTGTTTGATTAGCAGCTTCTTTCTTATGTTTCGGTAGATAATAAACCTTTGGTTTTCTTAATGCCACGGTTCTTTCCAAAGGTAGTTGTTGTGTGAACCGGGTGACTTGTCCCAACGATGGATGGCATGACAACCTTCTTAAGGGAATGAGTCTGTTTGTGTTTAGGTAATAATTGTAGTAATGAATAAAAAGACCAAATTGAGTCATGCTCAAAGAGTCAATCGTGCTTCATTTGGTACCAACACACTTAACTACGTGCTTATGGTTAAAAACAAGGTTTTTGAAAGAAATAGCTCTAGTTAGTGACTTTATGACTCTTGTGTTGACTTTGGCAACCACCGAGTGGTTTAATTGAACCGTAGTAATTTTCAAACTTGAATATGGTCGTTGTGGGACCTCAACTCTGTCCTCTTTAACAATCTAGTTGCGTGAGAGGTGAGTTGCTTTGTTGTTAGTCCAAGTACCCATGCGAAATGTCTAGAACTTGTCCCGAATGTGTTTCAAGGCGAAATCCTAAGTTTTGCTTGGCTTGAGAAGTGATTGTGGCTTTCCTTAGCCCGTTTGAGTTTTCTATTTCCTACCAATGATGTCATTCCTAGTCAACCCCATCGAGTCTTTAGCCTTTCTCATTGGAAAACCATTTTACAAGCCTTTACCCATTCCATTGTGACCCTCTCTTGGCACCCGAGCTTTTCTTAACACTCATGTGAAACAAATGGCTAAAAATGTAAGTTTGGGGGAGAGGCGAGGAAACTGAAGAAGGTATCAAGGCACAAAAAGAGAAAAGAAATGATGAGAAGGAAAGGCAAAGAAAAGAAAATAGCAAAAAGAAAAATGCAAAAACGTGAATAAGATTCAAAGAAAGGCAATGATCCAAAACATGGAGAAATATGAATGTAATGATCAAGAAAGAGTGATGTTAAGTCTCTCTAGTTCTCCAAGAAAAAGAAAATGCCTCAAGGAATTGGCAAAGTGTGAGCCGGGAAATTGAAGATGGAGTGCTTAAGGAAGGTGTAACCACTTACCCATATTGTATCAATCCCTAATCCAAAAGTCTTCATTACATCCCGAAAGAAGTCCTACTTGATTTTGAGCCGAGTGAGCTTACATTAGTGGTGATCTACATAAGGGGCAAGCCTACGGTACTTGAAGCCGTACTTGTGACATTCTCTTGAGAGAGATGAGTGAACCTTTCATAAATCTTTGAATTGAGTGCTAAATTCTTGAGTAAGATTGGCAAATGGAAAGTAGAGGAGAAAGAGTTTAGAATCCACCATGACCTGCAAGATAGAGCGAGAGTCATTGATGAGTGAAGTCAACTCTTGAAGCTCAAATGTCACATTAGAACTATATGTGTATGAATGTTTAACTTGTCGCCTTGTTGATAATTCATGAGTAGTGTGGGTAATTGTTGGTCCCAACTGATGCGTAGATGGCTCACTTTTGACTCGCTGAAATGACCCTTAACTTTTGGAGGTTGGAACTAATTTATTTGCTTGAGGACAAGTAAAGACTTAAGTTTGGGGGAGTCGATAAGTGGGGATTTTGATTGCTTACTAGTGCCTTTTAGCTTTAGTTTTAGTCTAAAAGAATTGAATTGTATTCCTGAAACTAATGAAATTATGCAAAATTGCAAGAATGATGGAAGTTAATCTCCCGAGATGAAATCCGACTCAAAAAGGAGTAGTCCGAGGCACAAGGCAATAAGGGTGCAGGAGCACAACTGTGCAGTCCGCAGAAGGAATTTTGCGGCCGCAGAAGAAATTGCAGACCGTAGATTTCCATTTGCGACTGCAAACAAAGAAGGAAAGTTTAGCAGAAAATTGCGCAAATTGCAGACTGCACATGAATTGTGCGGCCACAAAGCTGAGCTAGAAGCTGAAGATCAGAGAGTGTGCAAAAAGACCAAGTCTGGGAGCCTTTGAGAACTGTAGACTGCACAAGAATTATGCGGCCGCAGTCCTAATTTTGCGGACCGCAGAAAAGTTGCCTCGCGGCCGCAATTCAGAAATGTGCGGCCGTAGACCTCCAGTTCCTGACAAGATGAAGAAATCTGCGGACTGCACATGGAATTGTGCGGCCGCAGAACCTCCCAAGGGGCATTTTCGCCCGAGATTTTCAGCCTTGTATAAATAGAAGAGTTTCACGAAAATAGGTCAAGTTTTGAATATCTAAAGCACCGTAGCCGTTTTTCTTTGTTGTTTTAGAAAACTTTAGCTTATTTTGGTGTTTTAACATTAGATCTCTTTATTTTAATCTTTCAATATGAGTTCTATTAGCTTTTCTTCTTCTTTTTTTCTACACCCACTATGAGTAGCTAGATTTTTACTAGGGTTGTAACCCAACCCTAGTGTGTAAACCTTATGGGTGATTAATTTAATGCTTGTTTATGATTGGGTGTTTATTATTTAGCTTAGTTCATGCTTCATTTTTGGAATTGATGGTTGCAAACATTGATTTATACCTATTTGACTTAGTCTCTACTTGAGAGAGAGGGACTTAGTCTAGGTTAACTTAGCTAACAAGGATTGGGTCAATTGAGAGATTGACTAAGCCAATTAAAGGGTTCAACTTAGAGATAGTAACAACCCGACTTGAGCTCTTATCAACTGTTTTGGTTGATACCATTTGATCATAAGAAAGCCAAATTGGGCAAAACCACTCTCTGATCGAGAGGTATTGAGTGCGTAACGTAGAGTTGTGAGCTATAATACACTCCAATCAAGAAAATGAGCATAAAAGTCTTTATCCCATTAGGCAAACACCTAGGTCATGGTCACAACCCTAGGCTTTTTATATATTTGAAAAACCCTCAAAAACAATTATCTCTAGTCTTATACCTTTAATTAGCATTCCTTAGATTAATACTAGATATAGAAACAAATACCCTATTGTGGAAGTGCAATCTAGATACTTCTCTTGCTCATTCTGAATATATACTCCTAACTCCCATCTTAGCTCCCTATGGATTCGATCCCGACTCTTTGTTGGATTCTATAATTGCATATGACCGTGGTATACCTCTTGTGAGGTGTGCATTTGGACATGATTACTCATACACTTGTGACACCAGGTCTTGGAGATTATGCTGGTAGACACTTAATGACTTTTGAGTATTTATTTCGTCACAGTTGTCCTTATAGTTGTTTACTCTTTATTTTATTAAATTTCTCGCTTTTACTTATCTAATAATTAAAAACCAACTATTTCTAAATTGTTGAAAGGAACAGTCACATGGTTATTTCACTGTTGGCTTACCTAGCGGTAACGTTGGACGCCATCACGGCTTATAAGAGAAATTGGGTCATGACAACATGGTATCAGAGCACTAGGTTCATATAGATCTCACAAGTTATGAGCACGCCTAATAGATTCTTGCGGATCGGTGCGAAGACATCGGTACTTATCTTCGAGAGGCTATAGGGTGTTACGAAACTACTCTTTCTTCATCTCCTATCATGCATTTGATGTGGTACTAAGTATCTTTCTCTTATTTTGTCACGGATGGTGAGAACGCGCGCAGCGGATGTTCCAGACCATGAAGGATCTGCTTCCCCTGTTGCCAGAGGCCGAGGGAGGGCACCAGCCCATGGTAGAGGATGATGACATCCCAAACCTGCTCCAACCATGCCACCAGCGGATCCAGTAGAGGATCCTATTATTGAGGAGCAAGTTGAGGTGCCTACAGCAGAGCCAGCCCTGGTGGATTTCATGTCCGCACTTGGATTTCAGGAGGTCATGGGGCGTATGCTACTGTTCATGGATACTATGACTCAAGCTGGTTTATTTCCAGCAGACCTAACCACATCTGAGGAGGGGGACCATAGACCCCTACAGCTCAGGCTCCAGGGCATGCAGCTACAGTATATCAGACCCCGGGCACACTACCCGTGGGCAGAGCTTAGCCAGTTGCTGCAGCTATGCTTGAGCCCAGACTAGCTATGGCCGGCGAGCCACCAAACTTATTGGATAGATGGACCATGCTTCATCCTCATGTCTTCGGAGGTGAGCGATATGAGGACCCTTAGGACTATTGATCGGTGCAGGGACAAACTGCACAACATGAGGATATTGGAGTCCCACGGGGTGGACTTTACCACCTTTTAGTTGGAGGGCAAGGCCTGTAGATGGTGGCAGTCATATCTCCTTGGCAGACCAGCAGATTCTCCTCCCATGACTTGGGACCGGTTCACCCGTATTTTTCTGGATAGGTGTATTCCGCCCTCTTAGAGGGAAGAGTTGCGGTTTCACTTCGAGAAGCTCCAGCAGGGTCAGATGTCGGTGACCCGCGATGAAGATTCTCAGAGTTGTCTTGCCATGCACTTATGATACTTCCTACCGACGCAGAGAGAGTGCGGAGGTTTGTTAGAGGTTTGCACACTGGTATTCAGACCACTATGTCCCGAGAGGTTGAGATGGGGACCTCTTACGAGCTAGTTGTAGAGATAGCTCGTAGGATCGATGGTGTACATCAGCGTAGCCGAGAGCATGCTACGAGGGATAAGCAGTTTCGATATTCTAGAGAGTTCAGAGGTGCCTCGGCTGGGGGAAGAGGTCAATTTTTGAGGGGTCAGTCTAGCAGGCCCACATATCCAACACCGCCGCCTCCTCGGGGTGCTCCGGTGCGACCTTATTTCAGTGCCATGCCATAGAGTTCCTACCGCCCACCAGCTATTTAGGGTTCATCCAGTGGGTATTCAGGCTATCAGGGTCAGACTTCAGGTCATTAGTCCACCGTACCAAGAGGTTGTTTTGAGTGCGGGGATCTCAAACATGTGCGGTGGTTCTACCCCAAGCTTCGGGGCAAGGCAGTGCAGCAGGGTCAGCAGCATATGATTACAGCATCAGCTACCACACCGGTCGTCCGACCTCCCAAAGGCGGAGAGCAGGTGGGTAGGGGTCGTCCTAGAGGTGGGGGCCAGCTAGGTGGAGGCTAGTCAGGTAGCGCTCCAGCTAGGTTCTATGCTTTTCCGACCAGACCAGATGCAGTAGCCTCAGATGCCGTGATCAGAGGTATTATCTTTGTCTGCAGTAGGGATGCTTCAGTACTATTTGATCCAGGGTCTACATATTCATATGTTTCATCTCTATTTGCACACTTTCTGGATGTTCCTCGTGAGTCATTGGGTATTCCTGTTTATGTGTCCACTCCTGTGGGCGATTCTGTTGTTGTGGATCGGATCTACCGGTCATGTGTTGTTACCTTCTGTGGTTATGAGACTAGAGCGGATTTTCTGTTGCTCGATACGACCGACTTTGAGATCATCCTGGGCATGGATTGGTTGTCTTCATATCACGCCATCCTTGATTGCCATGCCAAGATTGTTACCATGGCGATGCCAGAGTTGCCTAGATTGGAGTGGAAGGGTTCGTCTGTCAGTGCACCTAGTTGGATTATTTCTTTTATGAAGGCTCGACACATGGTCGAGAAGGGTTATTTGGATTATCTAGCTTATGTTCGGGATACGGCTGCAGAGACTCCGGCGATTGATTCATTGCCCGTAGTTCGGGAGTTCTTCGATGTGTTTCCTTCTGATCCTCCAGGCATGCCACTAATCGTGATATCGATTTATGTATGTATTTGGTTCCAGGTACCCAACCTATCTCTATTCCACCGTACCGCATGGCTCCAAAAGAGTTGAAGGAATTGAAAGAACAACTTGATTAGTTGCTAGCAAAGGGGTTCGTCAGACCGAGTGTGTCGACTTGGGGTGCACCGGTGTTGTTTGTGAAGAAGAAAGATGGGACTATGCGGATGTGCATTGTTTACCATCAGTTGAACAAATTACCATTAAGAACAAGTACTCGTTGTCGCGTATTGATGATTTATTTGACCAGTTGCAGGGTTCCAGGGTATTCTCTAAGATCGACTTGAGTTTAGGGTACCATCAGTTGAAGATTCGGGATTCGGATGTTCCGAAGACAACTTTCCGGACTAGATATGGCCATTATGAGTTTCTATTGATGTCCTTCGGCTTGACTAATGCCCCGGCGATGTTTATGGATATGATGAACAGGGTGTTTAGGCCATATATTGATTCGTTTGTCATTGTCTTCATTGATCACATTTTGATCTACTCACGCAGCATGGAGGATCACGAGCAGCATTTGAGAGTGGTACTTCAGACCTTGCGGAAAAGAAGCTATATGCTTAGTTCTCCAAGTGTGAGCTCTGGTTGGATTCTGTAGCATTCTTGGGGCATGTTGTATCAGGCGAGGGTATTAAGGTAGATCCCAAGAAGATCGAGGCAGTTCAGAGTTGGCCTCGTCCTGCCACAGCGACTGAGATCAGGAACTTCTTGGGGTTAGCAGGCTATTAGCGCTGGTTTGTGGAGGGTTTCTCATCTATGCAGCACCTTTGACTAGATTGACCCAGAAGGGTGCTTCGTTCAGATGGTCCGATGATTGTGAGGCGAGCTTTCAGAAGCTCAAGACCGCATTGACTTCAGCACCGGTGTTAGTGTTGCCTTTCGGTTCAGGGATGTATACTGTGTATTGCGATGCTTCACGCGGCGGTTTGGGTTGTGTATTGATGCAAGAGGGGTGAGTTATTGCATATGCTTCACGTCAGCTGATGCCCCATGAGAAGAATTACCCTGTACATGATTTGGAGTTGGTCGCGATTGTTCATGCTCTTAAGATCTGGAGGCATTATTTTTATGGGGTGTCCTGTGAGGTTTACACCGATCATCGCAGCTTGCAGCATTTGTTCAAGCAAAGGGATCTCACTTTTACTTATCTAATAATTAAAAACCAACTATTTCTAAATTGTTAAAAGGAACAGTCCGATAGTTATTTCACTGTTGTCTTGCTTAGCGGTAACGTCGGGCGTCATCACGGCCTATAGGAAAAATTGGGTCGTGACACGCCCTTTCCGAATTTTTGAGACGTCCATTTTATAACCACTCCATAACTAGTTATGCTTTGGTTATAAGCTTCGTTATGGGTTGATTATGGATCCTGGTTATGGATCAGTTATGGGTCTGTTATGAAAGTTTCGATTCGTACATTGTCTTCTTGGTACCTTATTTATTTACTCCATCACAGCTTACTCTTCTTCTTTGGTGCGCTATTTCATAAAATTTTCCTTGATTCTGCACCACTTGCTTTGTAGTCTTTCCCTACATAATTTACTAAAAATTAGGGAAGAATATGATAGCTTTTTTATTTTTATAGAGAAAACTATATTAAAAATCAAGTAAAATGCACTTATCATATTGTTAATAATTACTTACTCTCTTTGAGTTTACAAATTTAGAGTTTTGAAATTATTTTAAAATAAAAAACAAAAATAAAAAAATATAAAAAAACTGCCAATTCAAATTTAGGAGCAGTTTCTTCCTAATATGGTAGTCTACATCTATAAAAAAATAGCCAAATATTTTTTTGATAAAGAAAATAATTTGATTTTGAATTTATAGATAGAAATATTCGAGTTGAGATAAAAACAACAGTTCATTTGCTTATTGAAAATAATACAAAATAGAAATTATTAAAAATATCAATAAATTTATGACAAAATAGTAAAATTACTTTTCTGTTTATATTTTGAAAAATTTAAAATTACAATTTTATTTATATATGATAGTATTTCAATTATATGTAAACTTCAAAATGAAAAAAAAAACTAATTATAATATTACAGTAGAAAAAATATACAAAGATAAAAATAGAGATAATAAGGATATCTCAACATTGAATTAATTTATAAAAATAAAATAAGCAAAATAATACACCAAGATATTATTGATAAATTTAGAAAATTGACGAATTGTGAACAATAAAATAAAATTTAAAAATAATTTTTCGAGAAGTAATAGTGAAAATAATATTATGCCAAGTGGCACGCTAATAAATAGTCGTATTAATAACATAATAATATTAAATAATAAAAATTATAATAAAAAATAAGAAACAAAAATGTTATACGATAACTATGTAATTCATTTTTCTTTAATTTCATATAGTTTAGTTAATGAAATTGGGTCGTGCGCCCTTTCCGAATTTATGAGACGTCCATTTTATAACCATTCCATAACTAATTATGCTTTGGTTATAAGCTTCGTTATGGGTTGATTATGGATCTTGGTTATGGATCAGTTATGGGTCTGTTATGAAAGTTTCGATTCGTACATTGTCTTCTTGGTACCTTGTTTATTTACTCCATCACAGCTTACTCTTCTTCTTTAGTGCGCTATTTCATAAAATCTTCCTTGATTCTGCACCACTTGCTTTGTAGTCTTTCCTACATAATTTACTAAAAATTAGGGAAGCATATGATAGCTTTTTTATTTTTATAGAGAAAACTATATTAAAAATCAAGTAAAATGTACTTATCATATTGTTAATAATTACTTACTCTCTTTGAGTTTACAAATTTAGAGTTTTGAAATTATTTTAAAATAAAAAACAAAAATAAGAAAATATAAAAAACCGCCAATTCAAATTTAGGAGTAGTTTCTTCCTAATCTGATAGTCTACATCTACTAAAAAAAATAGCCAAATATTTTTCTGATAAAGAAAATAATTTTATTTTGGATTTATAGATAGAAATATTCGAGTTGAGATAAAAACAACAGTTCATTTGCTTATTGAAAATAATACAAAATAGAAATTATTAAAAATATCAATAAATTTATGACAAAATAGTAAAATTACTTTTCTTTTTATATTTTGAAAAAATTAAAATTACAATTTTATTTATATATGATAGTTTTCGATTATATATAAAATTCAAAACGAAAAAAAACTAATTATAATATTACAGTAGAAAAAATATACAAAGATGAAAATAGAGATAATAAGGATATCTCAACATTGAATTAATTTATAAAAATAAAATAAAATAAGCAAAATAATACACCAAGATATTATTGATAAATTTAGAAAATTGACGAATTGTGAACAATAAAATAAAATTTAAAAATAATTTTTCGAGAAGTAATAGTGATAATAATATTATGCCAAGTGACACGCTAATAAATAGTCATATTAATAACATAATAATATTAAATAATAAAAATTATAATAAAAAATAAGAAACAAAAATGTTATACGGTAACTATGTAATTCATTTTTCTTTAATTTCATATAGTTTAGTTAATGAAATATTGTATTGAGAAGTAAGACGCAAATTGACATATAATTAAGGCAACATGATATAATATATTAAAAAGATAAATTATAATTAAAATAATTAATATTTTTTAGTATTTGCGCGGGTTCTAATAATACTAGTCTATATTATCCTAAAAGCACGAAGGCCTTTAGCGAAATGTTGTTCGCCTTTTTTACCCTTTAAAAAAAGATTTTACATTGGATAAATTTGTAATTTTAAGTTGCTTTCCAAAATTTTAGGACTTTAAAATCAACTAAATTGTTTATTAAATCTTTCCTTATTAAATTAGGTAGCAAATCCTAATATTTAGCACTTTAAATTATTAAACTTTTTACCTTAATGAATATCCTTAATTGACGTCTATTAATATTAGCGCTTTAAGACCTTATATGAATGTCCTTATTTGACGTCTAATAATTTTAAAGCTTTAATACTATATTAAACTATAAGATTTTCTTATTATTCAGAACTTTAGAAATTATGCGTAAATTTTCTAGAAGTAAAAAAGAACAATAATTCTGGAAGCACAAAAATGAATCAAAATTGGCATACTAATGAACAATGATTTCGGAAGCACTAAAACGAATCAAAATTGACATACTAATGATTTTTAACTATTTGAAATAAAAAATTCTATTGAACAAAGTTCTAATTATAGTTAAATTTTAAAATTGGGATGAACTAATATTAAGAATTTGATAATAAAAGTTAATTTATTTTCTTTAATGTTGAGAATAAATAATTAAGTTTTTGAATTAATTAATGCAAAAGAGTTCAAGTTAATATTTTTTTTAAATTCATTATATAAGTAAGTTTATTTGTCACGTTGACAACTCTTTAAGGTATATAAATTAATTTTTGTAGTTGTATGAAGAGCATTAATGGTGAAAGAAATTAAAAAGTCAATTTATGGTGTAAAATTAAGAGTCAAATTGATAATAATATGAATTTGAAGCAATAAAGATGACATGGTAGAAGACCAAATATATCGTAATGAGTTATCGTTTTTTTTTCTTTCTTGCATTCGGTTATTCAGTCTTATAGGTGACAATGTCTCACTATATTATCTTTTTAAATTAAGTTAGTTGTAGTAAAATATTATTCAATATTAGATATTCTTTAAACTTTATATTGTCACTATTAATTTTTAGGAGGTATAATGTCAACTTTCATCCTAAATTTTAGAACACCAAAGGATTTAATTTTAATTTTCAAATCTTCATATAAGTCTTTTTTAAATCACAAACAAGGCATCCGAAAAACTTTTATGGTGTATGATATCTTTATTTATTGAGCTAGCTAAATTAGAACAATATTTATTATGTTCAGAAAAAGTTCTTTAACGTTTATTTTATAATTTTATATAACTCAAATAAATTTTATTCATTTCACAATTCAAAAAGTGGTAGATCTTTTAAGAAGATATTATTGTCAGAAATACATATATAGTATCTACATAAAGCTCTAATTCATGGCCAAAAAAGAAAAACCGAATTTAAATTCAATCCACTATTTATCAAGATCTAATGGTTTGAATTGATTTCCTTACGAAAATATGTTGGTGTAATTTTAATTTTTAACATTCGAATGTAGTAAATTTTATTTGACAGAAAAGTTGGAAAATAATACCATAAGCATATATTTGGCTGGGGTAGGACTACAACCTGAAGTCAAATTACCTATTGATTTCACGTTCAGAAACCTATTTTTTCTCTTTTTGGGTTTAAAACTTTTAATTATTTCTACACATGTATTGCTATTTCAATATTTTGTTTGTTCGTAAGCTTCCATGGTTAGTTATTAATTGTTGGATAGGCTTTTGGAAGTTATTTAATTCTCTTTCTGATAGGTTTTTATAGAAAAGTTCGATTTTCTTCTATTATATTTTTGTATTTGATATTTATTTATCTGATGAATATAGTATTCATATGATTTTTGGACGAGATTAGGAGGAATGAATTTGTTTAGTCTTTTAATTTTTTTCCGTGTGTCATGTATTTCATAGTTCTTGTAAAAAATTTGTTGGCATGATAACATAATCCTATTAATTTATGATCCAAGCTTTAATTATTGATTTAAACTTCATGTCGCTTAGTATTTTTATATTCATCTGTAACTTTATTGACATATTTGATATTAGTTGTATATTGTTCTCGTGCCAGTTTTGGTTGTACAAACTTTATGGGATCAGAATAAGCGGGCGACTCAAAAGAAAGGGAATAAAATGGTGAGAATAACCCTAAAATTTTTTAGATGACCAGATTTATTTTTCTTATTCCAAAACTCTAATTTTCCATATTGTTTTCTAATTTGTTTGCCCCTTGAAATTACAACAATTGAAAAGGTAGTACAAGCTAAGATTAGTATATATGGAAATTATCACAAATATATCAATGCTAAGTTGATAAGAAAAAAAATATAAAATTGGGATAAAGCATTTATAGTCAAACACATTATTTTTGTATATATATTTACTTGACGCGAGGCACACCTGCAACGCAACACGTACACTAAACTAGTATGAAGAAAAAAGAAAAAAAGAATAGACACATACATGTCGTTTTGTCAACGGAACACGTGAGATAGGCTCAGAAGTTGATCGATCTCCTTTGTTCGTTACCCCAACGCACCCACCACTATACACAAAACACCTCATAATTCTATTCTGCATCATTGATCTGTAGATATATCTCCAATTTCCGCTTCAGATCTGTATTCTGGATCTTCCAATTTTCCTGGGGGATTCATTCTACTAAAGCAGCACAAATATGTACGGATTCGAAGCGCTTACCTTCAACATTCACAGTGGTTATTTGGAAGCCATCGTCAGAGGTCATCGATCTGGCCTTCTTACCGCCGCCGATTACAACAACCTCTGCCAATGCGAAACCCTAGATGATATCAAAATGCACCTCTCCGCTACTGAATACGGTCCTTTCCTTCAAAACGGTAAAACTTTCTTCCTTCTAATTACGATCGTCAATTAATTGAATTTTGACTCAGATTTGTATGTAAAAGGTAGTGAGGTAGTTTGATTTTTTTGTTTCGGAATTGGCTTGAAATTTGTTATGTAGAAGTCGTTGATAATACACAATGTGTAGCTAATTCAATGGAACCGATTGATATTTGTATTGCGTATATAATAAAAAAAAATTGAAGTTTGACGTAGACTTGTTATAAAAAGGTATGAGTAAGTTTTTTGTCCTATGACACTATTTGAATTCTCTATATTCATCCAATACTCACTAGTTGGTCATTTAAGTCAAATTAGAGGTTTATGGCACTAGAGGTTCTCTAAATCTCGCATTTATCAGTACCTTGACGTGAAAATCTTCATCATTATGAGGATTCATCGTAATTTGACTTTGATTACTAGTTTTACGCTGGCTGTCAACCTAGTACAACATTATCTTTTATCTGGGATCAGTTGACAATGTGAAAGGCATATATGATGCGAGGTTTTCCGCTAGTTGGGAATTGAAGTGAAATTAGT
This sequence comes from Nicotiana attenuata, assembly GCF_001879085.1. Classification (NCBI taxonomy): domain Eukaryota; kingdom Viridiplantae; phylum Streptophyta; class Magnoliopsida; order Solanales; family Solanaceae; genus Nicotiana; species Nicotiana attenuata. Next base: position 22,183 of record NW_017672524.1, read on the forward strand.
TTTATGAGGAAAGGGATTGAGTTAATTGATGCATTTAGGAAGGGTTTAGTTTGGCCACCTATGTCGCAATAAGAATCTAATTCTTGCTTTTAGTGCAGTGATGTTGTGTATTATGATCAGGGAACACTATTATCCTTGCTTTAGAGCTGCTCCATAAACCCCAATTCATAATCTACCACAAAGACAAGCTACCTGATGCAGTGATGCTCACTAGATGAGTTATTGGATTTCAAATAAAGTGAAGACCGAATCTCCTATTTAAAAAGATCAACTTGCTTCAGAAATTTTGTTGTCCTGTGCTTAGAAATTTAGTGGATCAAACATGAGATAAACTTGTTCCATACAATAATTGATTTTGCTCTGTAGAAAGTAGTATGATTTGGAGCGTGTTTCCTATGATATTGGATTTGGAATAGATATAGAAAAATTAGTTAGAGTACTTGCCAAATTAGACTAATATTCTCTTTTGACGGAGGCAACGTTCTTTTGTACTCCATAATTCAATTTTTTCTTGGTGGACAGTATAGTGTAGCTGAGAGAAGCTTCTCAAAAGAAATTAGGTGCTAAGCATTTGAGATGAAGCAAGCGCTTGTATTGTAAGTTTCTCCGTGTTTCCGGATATCAATTTGTTTTATTGTTTTGACTGGCTCATTTTATCCTACTCCCTCTGTCCCAAAAACTATGATACTTTTCAGATTTCGAGAGTCAAGCGAGTTGTTCTTTGACCATGATTTTTCATATACCTTTTAAATATTTTGAGTTGTTAATTATTGTGATTTATGGTACTTTATATTAGTGTTGTCAAAGGCGCGCTTAAGCCCTAAAGCGAGGCTCAAAACATGTTGAGCGCTTCGCCTCGCTTTGTGGACGCTTTAGTATCGCATCAAGGCTCTGAGGCATACTATTCCTTGCCAATGAGTGTAATCATGAAAAGGCGATATTAAACAATTGATATTTCACTTATCGTAAAAAAAATTCAATTTCTTTGCCCATATATTTCTTATTCATGCTTATAATTATTAGTCTTGGACTACATATACATATTTTGTTCTTTTTCTGCAGTTGTGCCTTTTTTCATTAAAGCCCACGCTTTATTTGCCTTTGTGCTTAAAGCCCCAATGGACGTTAGAGCTTTTTTGCGCTTTTCGCCTTTGATAACACTGCTTTTTATGTAGTTTCCAAAAATGTAAATATTATTTTAAATTTTGTATTAATTCTATGTCTAATTCATGGTCAAAGTTAAGAAGGTTGACTCTCCAACTCCAAAAAGTATCATCCTTTTTTGGGACGGAGGGAGTATATGTTTTCTGTACTAATTGAATTTCCTTAAACCTTGTGGGTAGAATGTTCATGTTACCCAATGTTGTAATATAATGTAGTGAAATGGAAGCCAATAGCCTGAAATCTTTCCTCAAGGTGATTCTGTCTTCAAAATGTCTAGATTCCATAGATATGCTGGATAGAGAGGAGGAATTCTAAGCAGCCTATACTAGGCAGTTGCTTAACTGCCAATATTTTAGGAATTTTTCAAAGCACACCGCTCTTGTGCAGTGCTCAACAGAGAGCACTTTGACACTCTTCCTTATTCTAGTTTTGCTGGTCTTTTGCAATTTGCAGAGCCTTCCCCTTTACATACCACTACGATTGTGGAGAAATGCACTCTTAAACTTGTCGATGAGTTTAACCACATGCTCTGCCAAGCCACCGAGCCCTTGTCAACCTTTCTGGAGTACATCAGGTACATATTATTTGTGTTGCTGGGAAAAATTGTCTCTTTATCTATATACCACTTTTCTGTTTTGCTATGCATGGTGAATTATCTTAGAGAAATATGATAATAAGTTATCCTCCAGTGCATGATATTTGAAATTTTACCTTTTTACATTAAAGGGCACATTTTGTATAATAGAACTGAGAGCTCATTTTACTACTCCATTAACATAGGGTTTATTATGTTGCATTAGGCTGTATGGGTGTATATCACATACACAGTTAGTCTCATACCCTTAACTTTTACCGATATTTTTCAGGAAAATGCATCATAAATTTTGTATTAAGAAAAAGATGAAGCAATACCAAATTGGTGCTGCTGTTTAAGAAAGATCAACTATTGCTTCCTTAATAAACATTTTTGTCGTAAATAGCAACATGGGTGTTACGCATCCTTACAATTAGTTACATCTCTAAAGAGCTTAAAGATATCAATGTGGTCTTGTATACTATATACATTATTTTTATTTCACAAATAAATAAATAAAGTTATAATGCGTCTATCTTTCCAGCTTTGTTCTTAACCCCTTTGAAGCATATTCTATTCCTTTCTTCCCAGAGCTTCCAAGAGATGCAGAAAGGAGTTATGTCCTAAAGTTCCCTAACATTAATGCAGATTAGGCAGCCTCTCCAGATAGTATAGCAGTCTCGCAGTTGTTAGCATTACCCGAGATGCCCCATACAGCAAAAGGAACATTCTCTACTGTTCATTCGGCACCTCATAATCTAAAAGCATATAGTTGGCTGACTATTCATGTTTTTCACACATAGAATACCTATTACACCATATCTTCTCCCATTTCTGCAAGTTATCTTATGTTGTTCGAAAGACAGTCAGAGAAGATGATAGACTTGGAAAGTTTAATTCGATTTGAAACATAGCTCATTAACTTCACGATCTAAAGCTCATTAACATAGCTCCACTTCTGCAATATGATTGAATCTAAATTGTGGTGTTCCTTCACGTGGTTCAGATATGGTCACATGATTGATAATGTTGTCTTAATTGTCACCGGAACTTTGCATGAGAGAGATGTCCAAGAATTGTTGGAGAAATGCCATCCTTTGGGCATGTTTGACAGGTATTGTTCCAAATGCATGCCTTGGATTTTTATAGCTAAATGAAATATGTATTAACCATTTTAATATGTTGCAGCATTGCTTCTCTGGCAGTTGCCCAGAATATGAGGGAGCTATACAGGCTGGTGCTTGTTGACACACCCTTGGCCCCATACTTCTCTGAGTGCATTACTTCCGAGGTATCAAATGCTTCACCCTTTTCTTTAAACTTTGATATGGTAATCAGAAACTACCTATTGCCGTTTACAAATAAGAAAAGGTTGCATATGCTTTTAGGGGTCATTTGGTACAATGGTGGGATATCCCAAAATATCCCATGTAGTGGGATATCCCATGGGATAGTTATCCCACCTTTTATATGGGATAACTAATCCCACTATGTATAAAAGTTGTCCCGAGATTAGCTAATACCCCAAACCAAACATGGGATAAATTTTCCAAATTCTATCAACAACAAACCCAGTGAAATCCCACAAGTGGGTCTGGGGAGGGTAAAGTGTACGGACCTTACCCCTACCTTATGACGGTAGAGAGACTGTTAAATCCCAAATTCTATCCCGGTATTATTATCCTTAATTCCTTATCCCATGTACCAAACGACCCCTTAGTTTTCTTGAGTATCGACATTTTCATTTCATGCTGTCCCTTTGAAGAATCAATATCAAGTAAATGGTTGTAGTTCCATGCACTTCATATGTAGTTAACCAGTATCCTCTCCCCGCATTACAGGGCCCTAGTATTTTGTCACTTATTGCTTGCAGTTTTGAGGATGATAGTTATCTTATCTTTTTTTGTGCATTCCAAGTAGAATTGGTTCATAATTTCAGAGTATCTTTCATCATGCATCAGTTGCTTTTATCAGTCTGTTTTCTTCCATGTATGAACATATCCTTTCATATATGGGACTTACTTTTGAGCAGGACTTGGATGACATGAACATTGAGATAATGAGAAACACACTATACAAGGCGTACCTTGAAGATTTTTACAGATTTTGCCAGGTACAATCTGTTGTACAATTTCTATCATATTTTCCTACTCTTCATTTTAATAAAGTTTAACACTCATTTCACGTGTCTAATTTGAAATTTTTGCAAATAGAAACTAGGCGGTGCTACTGCAGAGATCATGTCTGATTTGCTTGCTTTTGAGGCCGATAGAAGAGCAGTTAATATTACCATAAACAGGCATGTCACTGTTTCAGAATTTCTCATAATCTTGCTGGAAAACATTTATGATGGACCTTGTCATAATGTTTCTACTATTAACAAACATTTTTCATTTGCAGCATCGGCACTGAGCTAACACGTGATGACCGCAGGAAGTTGTACTCTAATTTTGGCTTACTGTAAGTTCATTAGCTCAGTCTTTTATGTTCTTGATGGCATACGCCGTGTAACATCTCTTTTTGACACTGTCTATGTTAAATAGTTATCCATACGGTCATGAGGAACTTGCCATATGCGAAGACATAGATCAGGTATTGTATGAGCAACTTTTCTTTATTCTTCTTGTTGCCGCTTTATGCATGTGAAATATTCTTGTGTTGGTTAAATAATAGTTAGCTAGATACGATGATTCAGTAATCTTGTTGGGGTGCTACATCACTAGCAGTTCTTCTCCCCCCACCTTGCCCTTTAAAAGGATAAGACTGAAGCATCATATAGTGCCTGGAAGTGGGCAAGATTTACCTAATTCTTTGCTGGCAGGGGGGAGTGCAGTGGTGGCAATGAGGGAGTTTAAATACTATTGAAGGGAGCGGACAGATAAGAGGAAGAGAAGAGAAAACAAATTCAGAATTTGTTTGTAGAATAAAGGATACAAGCTATTTCTCCCTTCGTTTCAATTTATGTGGCCCATTTCCTTATTAGTCTACTCCAAAAACTTTGGAACCATTTATCTTTAAATATTTCAAATGTCTTATAGCCACACAATTATCATATGGTTTGTTTAAAGACCACAAGTTTCAAAATCCTTTTTTCTTGAACTCCATGCCGTGTCAAACTACGTCACATAAATTGAAACAGGGAAAGTAATATTTTTCGTGTCTTCTAATTATCCTTTTATTACTTGTTGTAGGTCCGTGGTGTCATGGAAAAGTACCCCCCTTATCAATCCATATTTGCTAAGTTGGCATATGGGGAGAGCCAGATGCTCGACAAGGCTTTCTATGAAGAGGAAGTCAAACGCCTCTGCTTAGCTTTTGAACAACAGGTTTGTTCATTTGAGCTCTCTGTATAAAAAATCCTATACTGTTAATGTCTCTTACTTGTACAGGACAACTTCAAATTTTCCCAACCCAAAATGTCCCTCCAAGAAAGTGATAGGGAGCAGAAGCAGAAAGACTATTACAATTTATAATCCATCTGCTTCCTGATTGATATTCTCTTTTCTTTTCATTGCAGTTCCACTATGGTGTATTTTTTGCATATATAAGGCTGAGAGAGCAGGAGATCAGGAACTTAATGTGGATTTCTGAGTGCGTCTCTCAAAACCAAAAATCCAGAGTCCATGACAGTGTTGTTTTAATATTTTAGCGATTTAGCCATATTTGAGATGATGTGTTCTCCATGCTCATCTGTAAATTTGATTTGCACGACCATTTGTTGATAACTATGAGTTTTTGGTTAAGAAGGCCTGAACCCAGCCGTAAGATGGGGGTTACCGTAATTGTGAGGCCATTCTCCTTGGAACTTGCCCTTCCAAAGCCGTAGGATGGGGGTTACAGTTTCACATGGATATTACCCGTTCGTTTGCAACTTAATAAGTCATTGTATGTTGGTTAAATTTGTCATCTGGAACAATACTTGGATTGATGTGTATCAATGTATCACTATTTATAGAGTTTTGCTGCTGTCATTTACTTGAATTATCGGCATTTCATTATATGGGTATTTTCCTTTGGTAAAGTGATGAGTTACAAAATACCTGCTTGAACTTGCAGAGCTGAACATTAGAAACCGCATTAGAGGAGAATGACCATTTGTTGTTGATATAAAAACTGGAAGTTTTCCTCTGTTTTCAGTTATGAAAAAAATTTATATTGGTGATGATATATTCTTTCTGATTGATCGTTTTCTTCGAATTAGGTGATTCAACAATATCTTCTACTAACTTCATCTGTTAGACATTGAAAGAAGGTGGTTAGAGAGAGCGTTCTTTTCTCAAAATAATTCATTTTTTGTTGTATGTTTAAAACATTCCTTCCAAGTTAGACTCATTTATTCTATTTCTAATCGAACCAAATAATATAAGATAAAGCAATAACTAGATTATTTTCCCGTATTCTCACCGCCTCCTCTCTTCCCTTGGACCAAAAATTTAATAGGAAAGACGCTGACAAGTGACAAGTAGAAAAACCAAATGAAGACATAAAAAAGGATCCAACGTGATGGAATCAGAGTTTTTATTCCAAGTAAACATACACGTTGAAACGTTGTTAAAGAAGCGAATCAAAGACTTGCACGTAATTAGGACTCTCCCGTCCTCACAAAATACACTCTTTACCCAAAAGTTACCAATTATTCATTTATTTCTGCCTAGATGAAGCCAGGTTTACAAATGTAGTATCCAAAGGCCACTCAACTTGGATCAAACTAATGTTAGAATTGTCCAAATTAAAACCACACCCCCAACAAAAATCTTGTACGCAGATGTAGTAACCTTGCATGAGTTGTTGGAGTCATCCTTCTTTGGTGCCGGTCCCGGAACGGGAGCTGCCAGTCCGGGAACGGGAGCTGCCGGTGCCGGAGTTCCACCTTCCACGGTGATGACAAGCTTTTGGTTATGGTCGGAGCAATGTGTTGGAAAACCACAAATGTACCATTTTTTACCAGGCTTAGCCAATGTGATCACATCATGACCAGTAGTTAATCCTTCACTTGGTGGAGGAGCTATGCAGTTTTGGAAACCAGTTTGATTCACTTTGAACACATTATGATGCCCTTTGGTATACTTAAAAACTGCATCAAAGACAAAGAAAAAGTAGAAAATAGTTCAAGTAATAGTTACATCATTTAACTAGTTAAATAGCTTCCTTAAGCCATATAATAAATAATAATTCCTCAGTTCTATTAACCAATTGAGAAAAGGAAAAGAAAGAAGAAAAGAAGTGGAAATTACATTCTTCCTATTGATTAATGAAGAGAAATAGAACAGAGAAATTACACTAAGTCAAGAAAAGAGGAGTTACTTCCGATACTCCACAAAGTTTTTGATAGTCCTTTACTACTTTTGATTGATGTCATCTATATTTTAAGGTTTTTGCATATTCCTCGGGAAAGATATTTAATAGTTTTAATCATATGAGTATTTGTCTAAATTACCATTTATCTCTCCATAAGTATCTCACTAAATTAACACAGCAATAAGAGTAGATCGGGAAAAAAGTAAAAAAGACTTCTTGTTTTTCTAATACGACAAATATTTACATAAACGACTAATATTTGAGACCAGAGACCATATACAAAATTGTAATATAGGATCCACTTTTATATTAGTAAACGAAACGTTAATTCTTAAGAACATTAACTTTATTTTCTTTCTAGACCACTTCATTCAAATATATATTTGGCATACCTAAGGTGTCTCCAACTTTGAAAGTTTTGTCCTTGGCCCAAGCTTGATAATCAACATCAATGGTCCAGCCTTTATCACCCCCTACCCAATACTCAGTTGGCGGTGCCGGAGCGGCGGGTGCCGGTGCCGGTGCCGGAGCTCCATCTTCGACGGTGATGACAAGCTTTTGGTTATGGTCAGAGCAATGCGTTGGAACACCACAAATGTACCATTTTTTACCAGGCTTAGCCAATGTTATCACATCATGGCCAGTAGTTAAACCTTCACTTGGTGGAGGAGCTGTGCAACTTTGGAAAGCTGTTTGGTTCACTTTGAACACATTATGATGCCCTTTGGTATACTTAAAAACTGCATCAAATGAAAAGAAGATAGGAAAAAGTTTTAAGTAATAGCCACCGTTTAACTGGTAACACCTTGTTTGTTTTAATATTACCTCCGGTCCATTTTAAATTTCATTTAAGTTTTGTGGCACACCCATTTTTCAAATTGGTGAAAACACCCTGGGCTAGCCGGTTCTCGGACTGATAATCGAAAAATAGCCAGCGTTGCAAAGTCATCGAAAAATAGCTAGTCCCTCTGTTTCAAAAAGATTGATAATATTTCCTTATTAGTCTGTTTCAAAAAGATTGTCACCTTTATATGACAAGTTTCAGATCACGAGTTTCAAAAGTTTTACAACCACACAAATGTTATGGCTTATTTAAGACCGCATGTCTCAAAAGTCTTCCCTTCTTTATCAAAGTTTGTGCCAAGACAAACTAAGACAATCTTTTTGAAATGGATGGAGTACTACTGTATGCCGAGATAAAATCTCGACAAAAATTCCTAGCTGAAACACAAAAAGTTCCAGCATAATATGTTGGATTATGGAGCTTCTTCGTATAACTTATAGCATATTATGTTGGAATTCTTGCACATTATGAAATTCTAACACTTTATACTGGAATCTCAAATGTAAAAAAAATTCGAACACCAGCATATTATGCTGGAATTTTTCCGGATTTTTAAAGGTGTTTTTCTTCAGATTTTATTTGTACATGAAAAAATGATTAAATTTCGATTACTTTTAAAATTGTGGATACTTTTCAATTACCAATTATAAATCATGCTATTTCTAATTATTTTTTTCCCCTTCAAAATGAGCTAAAATATTTAGCCCAACTCCACCTAATAAGCAGACTGAGTTAGCTGGCTCACAGATCAAGTCCATTTTAGTGGCCCTAAAGAAAATCATTTAGTAGCATTATGTTTAAGGTTTATTTGACTAAATTTCCCTTTTATCTCTTCTTAAAAAGAGTAATAGTAATGAATTGAGAAAGTGAAAGAATACATGTTTCATATGTCTAAGAAAGTATGATGCAACTAAAATAATTTACATTACCAATATATAACTTAAATCTGTCATACCTAAGGTATCTCCAACTTTGAAAGTTTTGTCCTTTGCCCAAGCTTGATAATCAACATCAATGGTCCAACCTTTGTCACCCCCTACCCAATACTCAGTTGCCATTGTGATTGCAGGCAGAAATCCTGCAATCATTATCATTAAACACAAATTCTTGGAAGCCATGGAAATTTTATTAGGAGCTTAATTACTAAAATAGAAATCTTTAAGGATAACTTGAAGAAAAATTGGTATTGCTATTTATAGCTTAAAACTTAACAAGAAAGCTTAGCGAGATCCGAGGATAACAAAGTGTGATTGATTAATTTGTACGTGAAATCCAATGAGTTAGCCTGCCAAATATTCCACTAATTATTCTCGTAAAGTTCAAAGAAGAAAAAAGGAGAAGAATACCTTAGTATTGTAGGTAGATATTTCCTCTATTCCATATTATTTGTCTTTTATGATTTTTGCTCGTTAAAAGAATTTTAATGTCTTTAATTATAAGATTATTTGTCTAACTTATCGTTATTTTTTTCTCTTAAATGTCTCATCTTATTAACACTCGACTAATTGGAGTAGTAAGGCTAATTAAAAAAAATAACAAATAGTATATTTTATTTTTCTAAAACGCCAAATATTTCGAAACAAATTCAGTTTGCTAAAACGATTACTATTTGGGACAGGACGGAGTAGGTTGTTAGCATTTATAAGGAATTTTATCATACCCAAAATTAAAGCAAAAAAAGTGAGTACAAATATGACCATAGTTTATCATGTTTTAAGCTATAGGGTCACTCATATTGGAAATATTATGGCTCCATACTCTTAAATTGTGGAGCATATGCTTGCTATGAAACACTAATTTTTTCAGCGAGTGGAGTACATTACCATTCTATTTTACTTATATTTGTCTAGAGCTACTGATGGTTGCGTCGGAATAGACTATCTACAGCACGGTCTTTTAAGGTGTGATCCTTCCCCAGACCTTATGTGAATACGGAATTGCTTCGTGCATGAGGCTGTCTTCTTAAGGTGTTGATATTGTTTTGTACTTATGTGTTTTTATCTTTATCCTAAAAAGGACCTCAGAGAATACATTCTTAAAAACTTAGGCCCCGTTTGGCCATACATTTTGGCACCGTTTTTTCAAATCTTTTTTGAAAACATTGTTTGTTCATAGATTAATGATCTATTTTTGAAAAATTTCTGAAATTGTTTTTCAAGTTCCAAAATCTAGTTTAGGGTAGATTTTGGGTGAAACTTGTTCTCCCACTCACAAAACTTCAAATTTTTTTCAAATAAAATGCATGTCCAAACATAATTTCAACTTCCAAAAATTATTTTTCAAAACTACTTCAAAAATTATTTTTTCAAGTTTTAACTAAATCTATGTCCAAACGTTAGCTTAGATTATCACATGTTTGACTCGTTGTTTGCTAGGAAAACTCTTTTGGAAACAGATACTGTTAATAACAAACACATCCAGGATCTTAACCACTCACAATTTTGGGAAAGGATCCTTCTTTTTTTTTTTTTTGAATAACTGTGGTTTAAAATATTTTGTGAATGTAAGGTGAGTGTAGAGATGAAGCTTCTTAAATTTTGATCCTTATAGGTAAATGATGGTTTGCAGGATATTTGACATTTGGAATGGCAACTCTTTTGAAAGTTTTTTTCTAAATAAGGATTTAAATATGGTCACATGGTGTATTGAAAATAAAAAATAAATAAAAAAGAACACAGAAAAGTTAGCATAAACTGACAACAAGATTTCTCTGATTTCTTCTCCAAAATACATCAATCCGCTTGCTGGTATTGTAATAAGGAAATCCAAAAACCATCAAATATAGTTGATAAATGATTTTCAAGAAAAGGATAGCTCAGAAAAAATCAGCAAAAGGCCCAGAGGGCAGACTAACCTACACAATAATATTTCATCACAACCACAATTATTTAAAATCAACAGAGAAATTTCTCATTAAAGTTCAAAGAACACCATGTTATAGTTGATTCAAGAACCCTCTAGTTCACTTGGCACTGGCAAGCTGAGTGCGGATGGACTTGGCTGCAGACACCATGTTTTGCAGGGCTGGTTTCACCTCGGTATACTTGCGAGTCTTGAGACCACAGTCGGGGTTGACCCACAAGATGTTGGTGTCAAGAACTGCAAGCATCTTGTTAACTCTATCGGCTATCTCCTCTGTGGATGGTATTCTTGGAGAGTGGATGTCATAGACACCGGGACCAATGCCAGCTCCGTACTTCACTCCCTCCCTGAAAACTGAGAGGAGTTTCTCATCAGAACGTGAGTTTTCAATGGTGATGACATCAGCATCCATGTCGATGATGGAGTGGATAATGTCGTTGAAGTTGGAGTAGCACATGTGGGTGTGGATCTGCAAGCCACAAAAGATAAGCTCATTAACAAGCAGGTATCGGATTAAACGAAGTTCCAGAGTTAAAAAAACAAGATCAGAATAGAACCTGTGTAGTGTCCTGGATGCCGACGTTGGTGATTCTGAAGGAGTGGACAGCCCAGTTCAAGTAGAATGCGTGTTCAGACTTCCTCAGAGGCAAGCCTTCTCTCAAAGCAGCTTCATCGATTTGGATCACAGTGATTCCTGCCTTCTCCAAATCCTCCACTTCATCCTTAATGGCCAATGCAATCTGGTAGCAGGTCTCAAACCTAGAAAAAGCGATGATGGTAAACAATACAAACATAATCGAAGAAGGTATAAAACTCAAATTAGGAGGAGGGTATAAATTAAAGTTACCTTGGCTGGTCATTTCTGACAAAAGACCAGTTGAGAATGGTGACAGGGCCGGTAAGCATTCCCTTCATTGGCCTCTTGGTCATGCTTTGAGCAGCTGAGGACCAGAAGACAGTCATTGGCTTTGGGCGGCTCACATCACCATAGATGATAGGTGGCTTCACACATCGAGATCCATACGATTGAACCCATCCATTAGCAGTGAAGGCAAAACCAGATAGCTGCTCTCCAAAGTACTCAACCATATCGTTCCTCTGCATACATCAAGCATTCAAACTTATTAATCCATATTTATGCATGCAAGCGTGTGCATATGGACATAAAAGATGCTAATACATGCATATGCATGTAGGTTAAGTAGGTAATTGTCCTACCTCAGGCTCTCCGTGAACCAAGACATCAATGTCAAGCTCTTCTTGGAGATCGACGACCTTCTTGATTTCCTCCTTGATGGCTTTAACATATTCCTCCTCAGAGATCCTATAAATAAATGAATTATGAGAAGAGATGTTCAACAGCACCAACAATAAGAAGCAGAAAGCAAGTATAACACTGACTTCTTGGCCTTGTATTCACGACGAACTCTTCTAAGCTCCACTGTCTGAGGGAAGGATCCAATGGTGGTTGTAGGCAGAATTGGTAGGTTAAGTTTCTTTTGTTGGGCATCAAGTCTAGCACTAACATTTGTAGCACGGCGGTGGTCAGATCCTTGAAGAGCAGCGGACTGAGATATCACAAGAGTAAAAAGTAGTAAGTACAATATGACACAAGTCAATTGAAAGAGAAGACAATCCTTCAGTTCAACACTTACAGCCTTTTGAACAGCTTCATTTGTCACTCTTGGGGAGGACTTTCTGGAAGCTTGAGCAGCAGCATTGACAGAGAAAAATGCCTGAAAGTACAATGAATACATTTAGCCGTGATATGCAAAAAACTTTGTCGAGAGTATAAGTAAAAAAGACTCATTTCCCGAAGTGATTTTTTGAAGACCTTTTAGTTAAGAACGAACTATACCTCATCCTTGGCACCAGTCAATGCCTTGGCTAAAGCATTTACTTCAACAACCTTTTGGGCAGCAAATGCGAGCCATGATTTGATTTCATTGTCTAGCTTTGGCTCGTTGACCAGATCAACAGCAGTGTGGAGTAAGGAGCAAGATGTAGAGACAACAAGCTTGTCTGCATAATTGAAAGAAAAAATTGATCATTTCCTGCTACAAAATCACTACCAACTACCAAGTGGTGAGATAGGAAATACATTACCTTTTCCTACAATGCCCTCAAGAGATTGCAGGAGGTTAAGAGATGCAGCAAGATCATTAGCCCAAATGTTCCTCCCGTCAACAACTCCAGCAAACAAGTACTTGCCAGAAGGGAAACCACCCTTGATTAAATCGAGGGTCTGAGTTCCACGGACCAAGTCAAAGCCAAATCCGGTAACTCCTTTCAAAGCAGTGAGGGTTTTGAATGCCTCAGCAGGAACATCAGCAAAGTAGGTCTCAACGATAACATTAAGGCCAGATAGAGATGACTCTAGGTCACCATAGGCCTTAGTGAATGCTTCCAATTTGTGAGCCTCTAGATCCAACACAAGCGTAGGTTCGTCAAGCTGAATCCAAGAAGCGCCAGCTGCCTTCAACTCAGCAATAACTTCCCTGCATTGACAATTTTAAGTTAAGAGTATGTCCATTCAGATATAGCGGGTCGTGAAAAAAAAACACTTACTTGTAAATTGGAAGGATTTTGTCCAGAAGTGACAACAGGGGGAAAGATTTCTCAACACCCTTAGCAGGTTTGGAAAGCAACAAGTATGAAACTGGACCAACAAGTACTGGAACAGTATCTACTCCAAGCTGCGTGAGTAACAAGATCAAGATCAATAAATCAATCATCTAATCTTTTATTTCCATGCATAAGCACAAATAGATTTAACAAGACAATGTAAATGCTGTAACTAAATATGCACCAAAACAAAATGAAAACATAAAAGAAATGAACAATCGTCTTTCTAGACCACAAAATCCGAACTTGTATCTGCTCTCTTCGAAAATTACACAAAGCAAAAAGTGAAGTGACATGTATTGTGAAATGAAAAGTATACATAAGAAACGAATCACATACCCCCTTGGCCTCCTTGTACTCATCTACTGCCTTGTGAGAAGCATAAGAAAAGTTAACATCAGGTCCCAACTCAGGGACAATGAAGTGGCTGGATCAAACATTGAAAAGCCATAAATCAGCACACGGACAAGATAATCATATATCCGATGAAAAGAAAAAGTTGATGTGTCACTTACTAGTTGGTGTCAAACCACTTTGTCATCTCCATAGCAGGGACAGAGGCATTTCCTCTGGCCATGGAGAAGTAAGTGTCGAACCCGATCTCACCACCGGTCCAGTTGTACCTAGAAGGGACGGCACCAAGCATTGCGGTTGTGTCGAGCACTTGATCATAGTAAGAGAAGGTGTTGCTGGGAATGTACTTAATGCCAGCTTCAGCCATCTGTTTCCAGATGGATGACCTGAGGTCAGCAGACACCTTCTTCAAGTCCTCAGCGCTGCTCTTTCCATCCCAGAAAGACTCTAGAGCAAATTTGAGCTCTCTCTTTGGGCCCATACGGGGGTATCCAACAATGTGAGATGCCATTTTTCTGCTTCACCAAAAACACTCAATCAGACATGAATTTAAACCAATGATCACACACTTTGAATAGATTTATTTTTGGTAAAGGTTCCCACGAAAACGCCCTTGATTAGAGCGGAGTGGATATAAAGGATTCATATAGCTGACCCAAATCAAGTGTAGTTAATGGTTAAGGAATATACTTAGCTAGCGTTTGGACATAGATTTTGTTGAAACTTGAAAAAAGAGTATTTGAAGTTGTTTTGAAAAATAATTTTTGGAAGTATAGCTGACCCAAATCAAGTGTAGTTAATGGTTAACGAATATACTTAGCTAGCGTTTGGACATAGATTTTGTTGAAGTTGTGCTTGGACATGTATTTTATATGAAAAGAACTTGAAGTTTTGTGAGTAGAAGAAAAATTTCACCCGAAAACTGATCATGACTGTTTTCAGAAATTCTGTTGAAAAAATGTACCCAAAATCTATGGCCAAACGGGTATTTAAAATGCTTAAAGATTCATTCTTTTTCTTTTTTTAAAAATTTTTGGAAGGTGGTTGGGGGTGGTTGAGCATTGCCACGTGTTGTATTAAATGTATAGAATTAGAAAGTGCATTATTACAAAAAGCAGAGCTTGTCCATTTTCCAAGTACAACTAACAAACAGAGAATGAAACCTTAAAACAATGATACAAAAGCAAAATAAGTACACAATGCTGAGTTCCAAACAAAAAATAAACACTCAGTTAAATAATGCAATTATTCATCATATATATGAACTTCAGAGCACCAGATCTGCGTTAAATCAAGCAATAAAAGTTGGTTCACAAACACCCAATACCCACCTCATATCAGATCTAATGAGACAACAAAGACCTTATTACAGATCTGCAACTCCTCACCACCACATATTTTTCTTTTAAAACAGATCCCGAGGGACAGTGGAGAACAGTTCAAAACACAGTGTATAATGGGCTCGCCCCTCTACCCATAATTACACAGATCTAAAAATCAATATCCATGCATAAAGATTCACACCCCATAAACAAAAACAGTGAGTAAGTAGTAGTATATAATTTAGTAGCAATCTATTAAGAGCCACAGAGCAAAAATGACACAACATCAAATCGGTCCATAAGACCATAACCATATAGTACTAAACAAACACACAACAAAAACCATTGGGATTCAAGAATTAACACTAAATCCATACCAATTGGCGAAGAAACAACAACAGAATCTTGAAGGGGGGAAATTAAAACAAAAAGGAATCCAACTTCAAATGAAGTGTTGTAAAAGGAATATGGCAACAGAAATACAAGAAATGAGAGATTAATTAACAGAATTACAAGGGGACGAACGACAAAGCGTACCTTTAGGAAAATATAGGAACCGGTGAAGAGTGGTTCTTGGTTATAGAATGAAAAAGAAGAAGAAGAAGAAGAAGAAGAAAAGGGGAGGACGCGAGTTTGAAGCGGAAGATGATTTGGTTTATATAGAAAGGGTTGTACAAAAAGTTGGTGTCGTGTGGTAGATCTGGCATGAGAATATAAATATTGATTAAATTTTAGGTAAAAACTTATTCCCTCATATTTTTACTAAATCATACTTAATTTATGTGTACAATTTGACTAGATACAGCAGTTTAAAAAAGAAACTATAACTTTTATTATGTCATCTTAAACATGTTTTAGTAGCTCATTTAGTTGATTATATGAACTTGAGGTTAAGTTCCCCACCTTATAATCCCCTTCTTCATTATAAGACTTTTGAGACTCGTAGTCTTAAATATGGCTATACAAGTTTTATATTATCAGTAAAAAAAAAGTCTGAGATAATTATTTTAATATATAGAAATGTGTCAGTATTCTAAATTGATTAATAAGAGAAGTATGCTACATAAACTAGAACAAAAAAAGAATTAATTTATCATATTTAATTATTTTAATTAAGATAAAAAGATGTGCTAATTAACTATATAAGTTAGTTATAATAATTATGTCATATGTGAAGATGCAGGTTATATGTTCACTGATTTAATTAACATCAAGTATGAATAAGATTTTTTTTAATAAAATTATTATGTTAATATAATTTTATCGCTGTAACAGATTACCATATTTTGTAGGGATCAATTTATTTCTTATATAGAAAAGTTGCATTTAATTGATTTGATTTTGATCGTGTAGAAGTTATATACATTGTTCCTGAGAAATGAAACGCATAATTTATTCATTTTTTAAAAATAAGATTTAAATTTTGTACATTGATTTATGTAAAATAATATTGCATTGTCATGAACTTTTTTTCGTAGTTACGTTAATCTAAAATTTGTTTTTTACATTGATTAGTTCAAATAAATGTCCAAAACCGAAATAGATCTACATATTCAGCTTGTAGACCTTGGCTGTCGGTGCATCATGAGTTAGTAAATGATGGTACAAGTCCAGCATTTAAGTAAAACAAAATCAATGCTAGTATTGTCTTGCCTTATAGTCGAAGCAATTCATATTTTTACAAGACGTGAGATCTTACTCAATGGCACAATTTTTGTAAATTTACCATGTACTTTTAAGTTTTAACCCCATTTATAAAGGGTGCTTCAATTTTCGTACTTTCACCTTTATTATTTGGCAAGTAGTATGTATAATATTCTTTAGACCAGTTTGATTTGGACTACATAACTAGGGGTTTGCATAAGTCGGGTTGGTTCCGATTTTTCAATTACCAAATCAAACCAATTGTGTCAGGTTATTAAATCTAAAGACCAAACCAAACCAATAAAAGTCGGGTTCTTTAATCTCGGGTTTTTCCGATGTTAGGATTTTTTTCATAAAGTCTTCATAGCACAAAATATAGAATTTGTGCTCCAAATATTTCTTTAATCCAAATAAGACAGAACTATATACGGTATTTTTTAAGAAATAACATAGAATATGAGATGATTCATGACATTATACTAAAATATTCAATAATAAAAATAATAAAATCGCATAAAAAATATTATTAATAAGCAACAACAACAACAACCCAGTATAATCCTACGTGTGGGGTCTGGGGAGGGTAGTGTGTACGCAGACCTTACCCCTACCCGGGGGATAGAGAGGTTGTTTCCAAAAGACCCTCAGCACAAGGAGATGAAAAATAGACAATGGAACAATAACAACCACATATGTCGGGAAGACAGTGCCAACAACCTAAGAATCAGAAAAATAAATAGAAAAGGCAGTAACGATAATCAGAACAATGGAAAGGTACTAGGCAATCGGAACAGAAAACAGTACAAACACAACAAGTACCACTAGCAATCTAAAGCAAGACACTACAAACTAGCCTAACACCCTGAACGGGGAAGAAAAACGCTCAACTATCCACTAACCTACGATCCTAATGCTCGCCCTCCAAACCTTCGTATCTTAGGTCATGTCCTCGCTGAGCTGGAGTCGCCGCATGTCCTGCCTGATAACCTCTTCCCAATATTTCTTAGGTCGTCCTCTACCTCTTCTCATACCTGTCAAGGCCAACCGCTCGCACCTCTTAACCGGGGCGTCAAGGCTTCTACTCCGCACGTGCCAGAACTATCTAAGCCTCGCTTCCCTTATTTTGTCATCCATGGGCGCCACCCCCACCTTAGCCCGAATATCTTCATTCCTAATCTTATCCAACCTAGTATGCCCGCACATCCACCTCAACATCCTCATTTATGCTACTTTCATCTTCTGGATATGAGAATTCTTGACTGGCCAACACTCTGCCCCATACAACATGGCCGGTCTAACCACCGCTCTACAAAACTTGCCTTTAAGTTTCGGTGGCACCTTTTTGTTACACAAGACGCCAGATGCTAACCTCCATTTCATCCATCCCGCCCCTATACAATGTGTGACATCCTACTTTCTATCTCCCCGTTACCCTAGATAATAGACCCAAGATACTTAAGCTCCCTTTCTTGGGGATGATTTGTGAATCAAGTTGTATACGGTAGAAATCGGGGCTACCCAATTTCATTCTTTGGTCGGGATTGGAACGTCACGTCAAAGATTTGGGACGTCGAGTCCGGATCGAGGTAGACATCGATTGTGACCAAAAAGAGGCAGACTTCGAGTGACATCGACGTAGCTTGATAACGGAAAAGGCGAGATATCCGTGATTGGTTGAGGATCGTGGCGTGAATCTCGAAACGAATCAATCTATAGTGGTTAATTAGATGTTAACATGATTTCTTACTATAATTAGAAGTGTACCTTATTTAGGACTCCTCTATTATATAAAGAGGTATCCCTTTCATTTGTAAGCATAATTGTTACTGATAAGAATTTATACACTCATTACTTTCTTGCTATTTCATTTACTGTTCATCAAAGTTGCTTTATCATTTGCTATCCCACCTCGGGGCTATCCCAAGTCGAGGTCGAGACCTGGCTAGCACACTGGTTTGATTTATTTTATTCTCCAATTTATTCGTTTATTTTCTTACTTATCAATTGGTATTAGACGAAATTACATATCCTTAAAACCACAATATAAGTTTAATTGTTATCCGAATTTGTGGGTAAACAGTTTGGCAGCCACTGTGGGGCTAAGGATAATAGTGATTGTTCGGTGCTAATTCTGATAACACACATTATTTACACTTGTTCTTGTCAAGTATCTTTGCTCTCAGGTTAAAACATGTCAAACTCACAAAACGCACCCACACATGGTGAAGATGGTCTCGGGTTTCACGGGGAAAATGACAATGTAATTGCCCCAGGAGCCGAGGTGCCATAGGCTAATCTCAGGGGAGCACCAGTTGCCAATCCAGTCGATGTTAGTTCGCACATTGCTTTAAATGTGGACCTAGGCGCGGACCCCAAAGGGAGTGTACGCAGAGAAAGCCAATCTGGTGGCCAAGGTACACAAGGCAGATGAGATGGAGGAGTTAGTCTCCAGGTGATATTCGAGATGCTACAGGCTCAACAGGCTGCTATTGCTCAATTACAAAATCAACATAGAACTCCAAGTGTGGTCGAGCCAGAAATCACTCGCCCCACCGAGCTAGTGCCAGAAAGGTCGAATGATAATGAATCGGGGACTGATCCTGCAATAATGAAAATGCTCGAAGAGCTCACCAAAAGAATTGAGTCAGGAGAGAAGAAAATCAAAGCTAATGATAAAAAGTGGAAACATGCAATTCCCGAGTTGATCAGATACTAGGGGCACCACTAATCTTGAAAGGAATGGATTCGAAGAAATTTGTACAAAAGTCGTTCCCTTCGAGTGCGGATTCGAAACCCATTCCAAAGAAGTTTCGTATGCCGGACATACCTAAATACAATGGGACCACCGATCCTAACGAGCATGTCACCTCCTACACATGCGCCATCAAGGGTAACGATTTGGAAGATGATGAGATCGAATCTATTTTATTGAAGAAGTTCGGGGAAACCCTATCGAAGGGAGCAACGATTTGGTTCCACAATCTACCACCAAATTCTATCGACTCGTTTGCCATGTTGGCAGACTCTTTCGTAAAAGCACATGACGGAGCCATAAAGGTTGCGACAAGGAAATCGGACCTTTTCAAAGTAAGACAGAGGGCGAATGAAATGTTAAGGGAGTTTGTATCCCGATTTCAAATGGAACGAACAGAATTGCCACTGGTCACAGATGATTGGGCCGTTCAAGCTTTCACTTAAGGATTGAATGAACGAAGTTCGATAGCATCACGTCAGCTGAAGCAAAATCTGATCGAGTATCCGGCTGCAACTTGAGCAGATATACACAATCGGTACCAATCGAAGATCAGGGTCGAGGATGACCAATTAGGAGCTCCTTCCGGTTTAGTGCACCCAAACAGGTCAGCCGCCAAAAATCAGAGAGACATCGACACTGATCCAAGATCGAACAAAAACCGATATCAACCGTACACCTCAGATTGCAGGAACAATGATCCAGGACGCAATCACGTCCGGAACGATCGGAGAAGTGATCGAGGACAGAATTCTTGGGGACTCATAAGCAAAAATGGTTTTGACAAGTATGTCGGCCCCCCAGAGGCACCTCGATTATCGGAGTATAATTTTAGTGTCGACGCCTCAGGTATTGTGTCAGCAATTGGAAGAATCAAAGACACCAGATGGCCTAGGCCCATACAAAGCGATCCTTCCTAAAGGAACCCCAATATGATGTGTAAATATCATGGCACACATGGTCACAGGACCGAGTATTGCAGGCAATTGAGAGAGGAGGTAGCTCGTTTATTAAATGAGGGCCACTTTCAAGAATTCCTAAGTGATGGAGCCAAGAATCATTTCAGGGAAAGGGACGCCAACAAGAAAATTGAACAGGAAGAGCCACAACATGTACTTCATATGATCGTCGGAGGGGCCGATATTCCACAAGGGCCCTGTTCAAACGCACTAAGGTATCAATTACTAGGGAGAAACGGACCCGAGACTATGTGCCAGAAGGCACCTTATCATCCAACGACGAAGAGGCAGAAGGAATTTCTCATCCTCACAATGACGATCTGGTAATCTCTATCTTATTAAACAAAGTTCAAGTTAAGCGTGTTTTAGTGGATTCCGACGCCACCAAATCAACGGTCGAAGAGCTGGAAAAGGTTATATTGATCGAGCACCTGCCCGAGCAAAAGGTATACCTGGGAATGGGGTTAACCCCCAAACTCAGGAAAAAGCTTATTCATTTTCTTATTGATAACATAGATTGTTTTGCTTGGTCCCACTTAGACATGACAGGTATCCTGCCGGAAATAACAATGCATCGACTAAACCTGGACCCAAAGTTTAGACCGGTGAAAACAAAAGAGAAGGCCCCAGTCCGAAGTAAAGCACGCATTCATAAAGGACGAGGTAACTAAACTTCTCAAAATAGGGTCCATTCGGGAAGTTAAGTACCTCGAATGGTTAGCTATGTAGTCGTAGTTCCTAAAAAAGGGAACAAACTTAGGATGTGTGTAAATTATAAAGATTTAAATAAGGCATGTCCCAAAGATTCTTTACCACTGCCTAACATCGATCGCATGATCGACGCCACGGCCAGCCACGAGATCCTTAGTTTTCTCGATGCCTATTCCGGGTACAATCAAATTCACATGAACCCGAAAGACCAATAAAAAACTTCATTCATCACCAAGTATGGAACATATTATTATAATGTAATGCCCTTCGGGCTAAAAAACGCAGGAGCTACCTACCAACGCCTAGTAAATAAAATGTTCGAAGAACAGATAGGTAAATCAATGGAAGTATATATTGATGACATGCTAGTTAAATCCCTGCGCGCAGAGGACCATTTGAAACATTTGCAGGAAATATTCAAGATACTGAGAAAATACAACATGAAGCTCAACCCCGAGAAATGCATTTTCGGGGTCGGTTCGGGCAAGTTCCTTCTTCATGGTGTCAAATCGGGGAATCGAGATCAACCCCGATAAAATCAAGGCTATCGAAGGCATCACCGTCGTAGACAGTGTTAAAGCCGTGCAAAGGTTGACAGCGCGGATAACTGCCTTAGGCCGATTCATATCGAGATCGCCGGATCGAGGTCATAGATTCTTCTCTCTATCAAAGAGAATAACGATTTTGCCTGGACCCCGAAATGCCAACAAGTGGTAGAAGAATTGAAGCGATACCACTCGAGCCCACCATTACTTCATACTCTAAAGGCAGATGAAAAACTCTACTTATACTTGGCAGCCTCAGAGATAGTGGTAAGGGGTGTCCTGGTTCGAGAAGAGCAAGGTACACAATTTCCTGTTTATTATGTAAGTCAAAGTCTAGGAGAAACAGAAACTAGATATCCACACTTTGAGAAATTGGCACTTGCGTTGATAAGCGCCTCTAGGAAGCTAAAACCGTATTTTCAATATCACCCCATATGTGTACTAACCACTTACCCACTTCATAATGTTTTGCATTAGCCCGAGCTATCGGGCCGATTGGCCAAATGGGCCATCTAACTCAATGGGTATGATATCAAATATCAACCCTGAATAGCCATCAAGTCTCAAATTTTAGCAGACTTCGTGGCCGATTTCACGCCAACCCTCGTACCCTAAGTCGAGAAGGAACTCTTGTTAAAACCAGGTACATCATTGGGGGTGTGGACCCTTTTCACAAACGGCGCCTCGAATGTGAAGGGGTCCGAGCTAGGTATCATTTTGAAGCCTCCCACGGGCAACACTATTAGACAATCTATCAAAACTTCTAAGCTAACTAACAATGAGGCCGAGTAAGAGACCATGATTGCAGGTCTCGAACTAGCTAAAAGCTTAGGGGCGGAAGTCATTGAAGCCAAGTGTGACTCTATGCTGGTAGTAAACCAAGTGAACAAAACCTTCGAGGTTAGAGAGGATAGAATGCAAAGGTATTTGGACAAGCTACAAGTGACTTTGCACTGTTTTAAAGAATGGACCCTGAAGCACCTACCTCGCGAGTAGAATAGTGAAGTCGATGCCCTTGCAAATTTGGGATCATCAGTCGAGGAGGACGAAATTAGCTCGGGGACTGTCGTTCAACTTTCGGGATCAGTGATCGAAGAAGGTCACGCTGAGATAAACTCTACAAGCTTAACTTGGGATTGGAGGAATAAATATATCTAGTACTTCAAAAAACGGAAAGCTCCCATTGGACCTTAAAGAATTGAGAGCCCTACGAACAAAAGTTGCTCGATTCACATTGACTGAAGATGGAACATTGTACAGGAGGACGTTCGATGGACCACTAGCAGTATGTTTGGGACCAGGGGACACCGATTATGTTCTACGAAAAGTCCATGAAGGTATTTGTGGGAACCACTCCGGTGCAGAATCACTAGTTCACAAGGTCATCAGAGCAGGATACTATTGGGATAGTATGGGAAAAGATGCTAAGGAGTTTGTTCGAAAATATGATAAATGCCAAAGGAATGCACCAATGATCCATCAGCCTGGAGAAAAACTTCATTTGGTCCTATCCCCATGGCCATTCATGAAATGGGAGATGGATATTGTTAGCCCTCTACCATCGGCTCCAGGTAAAGCTAAATTCATTTTGTTTATGACTGACTACTTCTCTAAATGGGTGGAAGCACAGGCTTTCGAGAAAGTCAGAGAAAAAAAAGTTATAGACTTCATCTGGGATCACATCATATGCCGATTCGGAATACCTGCTGAAATCGTATGCAACAGCAGAAAGTAGTTCATCGGCAGCAAGGTAGCGAAGTTTCTTGAAGAACATAAAATAAAAAGGATCTTATCGACACCATATCATCCAAGTAGAAACGGACAGGCCGAGTCAACGAACAAAACCATAATTCAAAATCTAAAGAAAAGATTGAACGACACCAAGGGAAAATGGAGAGAAATTCAACCCGAGGTCCTTTGGTCATATCGAACAACATCAAAGTCCGGTACGGGGGCAACCCCGTTCCCTTAGTATATGGCTCCGAAGCCTGATTCCGGTCGAAGTCGGAGAACCTAGCGCCAGATTTTAACATACAACGGAAGAATCGAATCATGAAGATATGAATATTAACCTTGAACTATTGGATGAGAAACCAGAAGCCGCACTCGTTTTAAAGCACGCGTTGCACTCTTTTTCCCTTAAATCGGTTTTTATCCCGAATGGGTTTTTTCGGCAAGGTTTTTAACGAGGCAACAATTATATGTGCTGCTTGGGGACAATTCAACAGTATCCGAGGCTTCTCTACATTCAACCTCGAATACTGGGGGGCATCACCCTTGGATGATTTATTTTCAAGGGAAAATACTTCGTGTCAAAAGGGCCTCGATAGGGAAACTTTGTAACGGGACAAACGATCGAACGAACCGTGTCCATGTAGATTAATCGAGCCCCAATGGCAAAACATGTACGCATGTATAAATTATTCAAAGAAGCATTTTTCCTTATCAAATATCTTGTGCCTCAAAGAAAATGTTCTATTATACAAGCTCCATGCTTATGATTTTTGTGAAAAATGGATCAAGGGCCAAGTGCAACTATACCTCGAACGGTAAATGGCTCCAGGGCCAAGTATAAATACATCTCGAACGATCGACCCCCTACTCAGGGACTGCCGTCGAAAATCAACATGTGTCGAATTACCTTAAAACCTCAAAGAGGCACCCCTCAATTTATAGGCCAAGGCTATCATTCTCGAGGATTAACACTTCAAACAAATTCGAAGTAATATTGGAAAAGTAAGACCAAGAGTCACACCCAAAGGGTATGGCTAAACTAACGCGACTCGGAGACGTTCGAACCCCGCAATAAAAATAGGCCTTCGAATTCTCAAAAAATCGATTAAAAAAGGCTACCCTCGGCAAAATAATCAAAGGGCTTCGATAAAATCAGCCCTCGAGAAACATTAAGAGGTATCGAATTATCCAAATACAAACTTGTGCTAAGGCACAAAAACAAAGGGGAATGGGTACAAAAAATACATGCTAAGGTATAAGAAAATTTTACTAAGTCTTTGAGCCAAAAGAGGGAAAAAATAGCCATCCTTTAGAGGCCATATCGGCCCAATTCAAAGAGCCTAAGGGCCAACACACTTTGAGTTCGAGAACACATCTCACTCAATTCAAGCCTAAGGGTCCCACTCTCTCAAATTTGAATAAGAACCTACTCGACTACAGATCGAGATTCGTTATCATTCAGAACAAACCTAAGGTTACTTTTATTCCAAATTCAGGTTTCACCCGAACCCGACTATAAAAGTAGTATTATTATGGCTTCGATCAAGTCATTTAAAACCAAAGTCTCGAACATAGTATTTAAAGCATAAATATGTGCTAAAATTTTACAAGGCACGAAACATGATCGAAGACAAAATTTGAGAAGGCATTCAAAAGAGAAATTTCTTTATATATATGGACAAGAATATGTAGAAGAGACCGACAAGGGCCTTACACAAAATTTAAAAAAAAGAGAAGGAAAAAACCCTAAGTGCCTAATTTTCCCCGGGAGCTTCATCTCCATCTTCTCCGCTCTCGGATCCGCTCACACTCCCGGAGTCATCGTCATAAGAGAGCAAAGCTTCGGCCTCGGCCTCCAACGCTTTTTCACTCTCAATATCGGTCGTGAGGTTAAAGCCACGAGCATGAACCTCCTCGAGAGTCTCCCTCCAAGATTGACATTTGGCATGCTCTAATCGAACCTGAGCGGCATCAGAAATTTCCTTTGCTCGAGCGTTAGCGGCTTCAGCGTCGGCTCGGCAGACAGCGATGACCGCCTCCGTGTCGACCTTTGCTTTTTCCGCTACAGATGCGCCCTTTGCAAACTCAGCAGCCAGCCGAGTCTCGAGCTCTTTAATTTTCTTGGCTCGAGCCAAGCTCTCTTCCCTTATGCTTTGGAGTTGATGCTCACCGAAGATAGTTGGGCCCGAGGGGTATCTTTTTTCGATGCAAGACGGTCCTTGTTCTGCTTCCACCCCAAAGTCTCTACCTCTTTTGTCTCTACCTCCTCGCGAAGCTGCTCGATTTTCTCGGCCTTCTGCTGAACCTGCAGGATCTAGGTGTTAGTCACCAATATCAAATTGATATGTCAAGCTCCTAAAAATTTACATTACCTGCTCGATGAGGTCGGTCTGCCTCTTATGGGTTGTTTCTAATTCAGCTCGGAGGTCCCTAATCTCCTTTTCTTTCTGCACATAGAGGCATTTGAGGGCGTCTCCCTCCTCCATAACCTTTTGAGATCGGCCTCACACTGGTTCAGCTCGGCTTGGGATTTGGTGAATGCTTCCCGATTAAGCGTCACAGCCTATGGAGAAAGGAAAGAAATCAGACAGAAGGAAATAAAAGCAAACGTAATAACAGAGGATGAACTTTACCTGGTTCAGGAGTCGTTGAGCCTCGTCAAAAATGATCGTTGCATCTAGGAATATTATCGACCCCCGCAAGGCAGCCATGGAATGTGTCTTCCCCATCATGGGTCGTTCCCACATCGGGGGTCTCCACAGACCGAGCCTCCCAAAATTGCCCTTAAAAAAATGTGGGGTCGGGCGGCGAATCATAAATATTGATTGCCCTAAGCAAGTCACTTGGGGCACTCTATCCCTTTTGAAGAACCTCGGGACCAGACCCTTCGGGCATACTCGCCGGTTGTTCGTCATGGCAAGAGATATCTTCGGCCCCCGATGACTCGGGAACTTTGCTCGGACCACCTTTCGAGATCTCCTCAGTCCGAGGATGTGCTTCCTCAACCATCACCGGCTCAGCTTCTTTCGAAGCTTCGACGCTTCCCCTCTTTCGAGCCACCAGCTCGCAACCAGCATCTTCCCCCTCCTCTTCTTCATCTCGTAGTTTTTAGGCTAGGGCAGCAGACAGAGCAGTGAACTCGTCCTTCGACTTGCGAGCCTTACTCTTCTTAGGCTTCAGGGTATCAGAAGGCGAGGCCTTTCTCCCTTTCTTGTAGCCGGTTTAGGAGCCACCTCTTCCCTAGGCGGGGCTGGCCTCATTTCAGCAACATACCCGAGGCCTACATAAAAGGGAGTCAAGTATAAATAAAAAGAAATGTTCCAGAAAAAGGCATCGAAAGCGTACAAGATAAGCTTACCATGATTCTTGGCCTCCCATCTGCCTCTTGCCAAGTCACGCCAGCAGCGCTCGACATGGGAGGAAGTCAAGGACAACTTCCGAACCCAGTCGACGAGGTCGGGGACTGCGTGAGGCATCCAAGCAACCGCTGCATAGTAGATGAAAACATTATATAAAGCAAAATGGAGTACAAAGATTAATGGGTAATATGTTACTTAAGATTGGGGTTCCACTTCTCGGGGAACGACAATTTCTCCTCTAGGATGAGGTCGCAGGTCTTTACCCGCATGAACCGGTCATCCAACCCTGGTCATTTTCCTATGCTTGAGAACAAGGCCTTCATTTTACGGCGATGGAGCTTGACCAACCCTCAAAAAAGTCGAGGTCGATATAACCGCATGAGGTGGCTAAGAGTGAACTCCAACCCTCAGCCTTGCTAGAAAAGAAGCATGATCGCTATACGCCAGAACGAGGGATGAACCTAGTCGAGGGTGACCTGGTACCTCTTGCAAAAGTCGACAACAATTGGGTCAAGAGGATCCAATGTGAAGGGGTAAGTGTAGACACTTAGAAACCCCTCCACATTAGGGCTGGGCATATATCGGGTGAAACCGATAACCCGAACCGTTAATTATTTATTGGGTTATCGTTATTGGGTTAACGGTTCGGTAATGGTTTAGAATTTTTTTCACTATTGGGTTATGGGTTCAGGCCTCGGTTTGGAAATCTGTTATTGGGTTAACCGATAACCTAATAAGTATTAACGAAATTACTACTTTACCCTTAAGTATATACATATGCAGATATGCTAGGGCTTCATTCTTTCCTATTCTTTCTTAGCCTCAGCCGCATTCTTGAGAGTTCAGACTCTTCACTCTTCAATTGGACAACTGTTTGTAGTGTTGAATTATTAGTTGCAGATTTTATGGCTTATCAGCAACATTATGTTGATGTTTGTAGTGTTGGAAACTGGAAAGTTGTAGCAGCAACATTATGTTGAATATTAGCTGCAGATTCTTTGTTCAATGTAGTGTTTTATTATGTTTGTTGCAGATTCTTTGTTCAATGTGTTGTTGTTTACGTTGAATATTAGTTGCCGATATAAAACTGTTTTAGCACAATTAGTAAGACATGTGATACAACAACTGTATTGCAAGGGTCAGATTAAGTCAAAGCTAGCAGGAAGATTAGCACAATTAGTTGTGTCCACTGTCCAGAACCAATATAAAGTTATTTTATAAAACTGTTTTTGTTGTGGCCTGAAGCGAGTTTTACAACTGTTTTACTCTTCTCTTTTTTGCTTAACTCTAGATTGAGTTATCTTATCGGGTAAACGATAACCGAACCGATAATGATCGATAACCGATTAACCGATAGCCGATAACTAATATCTTATCGATTTGGTTATCGATTT
Organism: Nicotiana attenuata; assembly: GCF_001879085.1. Taxonomy (NCBI): domain Eukaryota; kingdom Viridiplantae; phylum Streptophyta; class Magnoliopsida; order Solanales; family Solanaceae; genus Nicotiana; species Nicotiana attenuata. The sequence continues at coordinate 50,324 of NW_017672524.1, forward strand.
AGACTTGCTAGGGTAAGGAAGAAGGGGGGAATAAGCACACTTGGAGAGCGCAGTATATCATATTTGTAAACCGATAACCGATATGCTAAACCGATAATATTCATAACCGAACCGAATCGACCGATGCCCACCCCTACTCCACATGAGTGGTAATACTCTCTTCGGGAGCAGGGATTTGTACCACGACCTCGCCCCCCAGTTACAATCTCTCTTCACAGCCTCGAGATGCCCGTCGTTATCGAGCTGATGTATCTCGACACGTGTTCACATCGACCAGGGATCGATAAAGGGTTCTCGACTTTGAAGTCGGATTTTACGACACAAGGGCCGGAACATACTCGTGAGGAAGCGGTTCCACCGGTGTTTTGTCACCGGCCGGACGGGAAGAAGAGGAAGAAGCTTTCTCCTTTTGTGGGACGGTCTTGGAGATTTTCTCCATTAATTCAGGTAGAAGGAAGCGGAATGAGGTGAAATTTGGTATTTTTGGTACTAACAAAGTTTGACTCAACGGATGGTGAAAGAGAAGAGATGGAGAGAGTAAGAGGCTTTAAAAACTTGGTGGAGGTGAAAGTAATATTTTGATCCAACCAAAGAGCCTGTATTTATAAAGTTACGACTACGGTTCGGTAATGCTAGTGGTCGACCGTCCACTGGCAAGCATTAATGGTTTGGAGAACTGTATCGATGGGACGCTTCGGTCACCTTAATCGCTTACGTCACGGGGATGGAATCATTACCGGTGTCTCCAGAAAATCGAGGCTCAAGTCATTTCTTATCATTTTACTCTAAGAAACAAGGGGACTATCTGTATACGGTAAAAATCGGGGCTCCCCGATTTCATTCTTTGGTCGAGGTAGGAATGTCACGTTAAAGAGCTAGGACGTCGAGTCCGGACCGAGGTCAGCATCAGTTGCGCCAGAAAGAAACAGACTTCGAGTGACATCGGTATAGCTTGATAACGGAAAAGGCGAGATATCCGCGATTGGTCGAGGATCGTGGCATGAATCTCGGAACGGATCAATCTACGGTAGTTAATCAGATGTTAATATGGTTTCCTACTATAATTAGAAGTGTACCTTATTTAGGACTCCTCTATTATATAAAGAGGGATCCCATTCATTTGTAAGGAGGATTATTGTTCATTAACAAGAATATATACACTCATTACTTTCCTGCTATTTCACTTGTTGTTCATCAAAGTTGCTTTATCATTTACTATTCTTACTATCCCACCTCAAGACTACCCCAAGTCGAGGTCGAGACTTGGCTAGCACACTAGTTTTATTTACTTTATTCTCTAATTTATTCATTTATTTTCTTGCTTTTCAATTGGTATTGGACGAAATTACATATCCTTAAAACCACAATATAAGTTTAATTGTTATCCGAATTTGAGGGTAAACAAAGGTTTTTCCTCCATGCTGCAATATCATGTCGATTAATTGCAAATGCATATTATGACTTTTGCCTGTGGATAGTGAATTAAATATTTTTAACGAGACAAAATGCATATAGAAATATTAACATGGCACTGAAAACACCGAAAGATAAGAAAGATTTTGAAATGGGAATTACATGAGATATATTTTGGAAATATATATTATGAGTGTGATGACCCGATAGGTTATTCATAGTTTTTGTTACACCCCATATTTTCGTACGTGAAAGTATGTCATAAGTGAATTGATGAAAGCTCGGGAATGAGATGTTACATCCCGCATTTACGGACGTTAAAGTTTCGACGTAAGTTAATCGACGCAAGCTCGGGAATGAGATAATTTTGAGGTTACAAATATTATACTATTTTAAACAAGTGATAAGTAAATTCGTGAAGGTGAGAGGGTAAGCGAATCGAAGAAAATAAGTTTCGTCGAAGTTTGTCAATTTGGGATATAATACGGCCCGAGCTACCTGGGATTAGTGCCATACAAGGTACCACATGACCATGATAGTGAAGTGTATACAATATGTTAAAGTGTGTAGTATTTTAAATAATTTGAAAAATTTTCTAATTATATGGGTAATTAGTTAATTATTGGGTAATGAGAGATTACCTAGTTAATTAAGAAAATGTGGGTGATTAGTTAAAGAATTTGGGTAAGATTAAACCCCTTAACGTGGCAGCCATGAAAGCCAACAATTTTGACTCATTAAATTCATATATAGGTGGCAAAATTAAGAGGATATGTGGCTTAGTCATCTAATATGAGGGGCTCACACCCACCAATCTTTAGAAACATCTCTAACTCACTTAAGGGATGTTGATATCTCTATGATATGGGAGATGAAGGCTTCATCAAATTCAAACAAAAGTTTGCATCTTAGTAACGTGATGTTCTTGAAACAAAATTCAAAACAAGATCTCTTAGCATCTTATTAACGTGAGGTGTTATAATTTTAAGGGAGTACAGTGTAATCTTTCTCAAGAATATCATATGGATTTTTCTCCTACTCCGATCTTGTCGTTACGTGTTGTCATAATTGACGTGTGTTAGAGGGAAATAAACAATATTCATTTAACCAAAGTGAAACCCCTATAGGCATGATTTCTATTAAAGCTGATTTTAACCCTATAGACATGATCTCTATTATTAAAGCCGGTTTAGATCTTATAGGCATGACTTCTAATTTGTGGAAGTAAGGCAAACATAACTCATCTAAACCAAAGCAAATCCTATAGGCATATTATCTAACAAATACATTTGAATCAATATGGACCCTATAGGCATTGTATCTACCCAATTTTACCCACAATATATGACTACCCACCCTTTTTCACTAATAACCGCAATGTTTGTTTATAATTAATTATTACAGACCAAGAATTGAATAAATTACATAAATAGAACTGAAATTAAACTATAGGGAGCCTGAAGTAGGCCCAAAGTGATTTCCAAGCCTCCAGTAGTCTCAAATGCCCAAAGTTTCATAGCCAATTTCATGCCTAGGTGTGTCAGAGTTCCCTAAGGACCTCAAGGATCCCGGGCGGTGCTCACACCCAGACCTTTCCAAATGAACTGATTTATGTGCAGTGTGGAAGGGCCATCCTGATATGCCAGAGTTCAGAGAGATCTCAAGGGTCTCAAGGCAGTACACATACCAGAGGGGCAGGACTTAGTATTTAAGAGTAGTGTGAGACTGCATAATGATTTGAAAGAGTTTAGTAAACAGTACAAAGAAGGTCCTAGGAATGAAAGAGTTTTCTGAAAACCTGTACTGGTTTGAGTAAAACAGTAGTTGGAAAAACATAAAAAAGGAATATTTTGAAATCAGCATACCAGTCTCAGAACATCCTCAGAAGACATTTTTTGCAAGCAGACTTCACACAAGGAGAGAGGGGTAGGGACACATAGAATGTACCTTATTGACAGCAGACAAATACACAAACTCTTCAAGAAGTCATGGAATTGATAAGTTAGTTACAAAGACATGCTGAGAACACAAAGGTATTTAACCATGACCAATACACATGAGTGAGACAGTAATCAAACAATGCAGCTTGAACATACTAGTGAACAAACAGGGTTCATGCAATTATCTAAAGCAGGATTGGGGCATGCCAAGCAATATACTAATTACAGCTTTTAACAGAACAAACTTAAGCATGCTGAGTGATACAGTAATCAGGCAGTGTAATCTAAGCATGATGTTATACATTGAGCAACATGATAGTAAAATAATACATAGGACTGAAAGCTACAACTAATGAACTGAAACAACAAAGAAACACATAGTTTTGGGATTTGAATTGAATCAGGACATACAGTTAAGGAGAGAATACAAGGTATATAGCAAAGATGGTGCAAATAGCCAGCCTTGGCTCACAGCCGGCTGGATTAGTGAGAATTGCAAGTAACAGAAGAGAATAGAGAGCTTTTGAGAGTGTCAAAGTGTGGAGGAACTAGTGTTCGTGTCAAGAAGTGAGAATAGGTAAAGGTATATATAGTAGTCGAGAGTTAAACAAAATATGGTAAAGAATCAATCATGTAGCAATTAAGGAAATTTACAGAATCAATCACACACATAAAATCAGTATGTCTTCCCCTTAATCAAGGGATAATAAATCAACGGTAAAAGCAGAACAGGTATTTAAGGAAGGGAATCAAGTAAGATTTGGGTATAGAGCAGGTAATTATGGATGAATGAACAGGTAGATTGAAAAAACCATGACTATGCTTAACAATAAAACACTCTGAAAAGCCCACATACGGCGAAAACTTTTTGTTGCCGTTGGAAAAAGAATAAGTCCCGCTCCTATTAACATAGGGGCTGGAAGTGGAATGAAAGGTATGATCCACGCATATTCATATGTCTGTTCCATAAAAAAGTTTAGAATTCTTAATTAATTGTTTCCGATTCACCGGATCTTACCTCTTTTGAAAGGAGTCAATAAAAAGTCAAAATATGGACTAACTTAAACTAATTTAAAACTTAAATCGAATTTTCTATTCTTACTTATTCTGAGTCTTTGCTAAATACTTCAACTATTGAAATCAAGAAGTTACAATTGGTCAAATGATATGAAAGGGATTAATTACTAGTCTCTTTTTCTCTTTTGAAATAGGCCTATTTTTCTCCAAGTTTGACCAGTGAATCGAACGGGGATTCAAGTTTTTCATTTCATGAAGTAAAAATGCGGTTCTTATCTTTAAACCTTTCGAAGTATTTTATTGCATGTAAATGAAATGTGGAACCATAAATAGAAATCGTGTTTTTTTGGATTCTTTATTTTATTTTTGATTTTTATTAAGTTCAACTAATTTCCTTTCTACAGAACAGCCGATTAGCAAATTCTATAGGTATAGATTTTATGAATCAAAAATAATGTGAAATAAGGCTACCAGTCAATAGAGAACCTTTTTTTTTACAATTATGAATGTTTTATGGAATAGAAAAACTTGAAAAAACACATATTGACCTTCTTTTTTTATTTCCAGTATTATGCAATTTTCACACATCTTTTGCNATCACCTGTATTCCTACTCACTCTGTATTTATGAGGCCGTGAAAACCTCACTTGGGGGTTGCCTCGAATTTGTGTGCGCAGTCCGAGCGCGTAGCCGGAACGTTTAAAGATGAATTTGCGAGAAAGATAATAAAAATTTTGATGTTTTGATTGATTAAGGTTGACTTCGGTCAACGTTTTGGGCAAACGGACCCGGACTCGTGATTCGACGGTCCCGGAGGGTCCGTAAGATAATATGAGACTTGAGGATGTGCCCGGAATCAAATTCCGAGGTCCCGAGTCCGAGGAATGAATTTTTACGTGAAATTGTTTTCTGAAAATAATTAAAGAATTGGAAAGTGTTATTTGTTAGAAGACTGTGCTGTTGGGCTCGTATTTTGGTTCCGACGCCCGGCACAAGTCTTAAATATGAGTTAAGCAATTGCTGTGAAGTTTGGTTAGATTTGGACGTCATTTGACGTGTTTTGAGCTAGAAACAGTAAAATTTGATGTTTCATGGAAATTGGAAGGAAATCATGGGTCTTGAGGCCTAATTCGATGTTGTTTTGGCAATTTGATCGCACGAATGAGTCCGTAGGATGTTGTTGGAGTTGTGTGTATGTTGGGTTTGGAGCCCCGAGGGCTCGGGTGAGTTTTGAGTGCGTCCCGGGAGGGTTTTAGACTTAAAAGTATCAGAAATTGCAGGTCCAGGTGTTGCAGGCCTCCAGCGCGGCCGCGATCATTTCTGCGCGGTCCGCGCTGGAAACCGCGCTCGCGGTGCATTTCTGCACGGTCCGTGTGGCTAGGTTCAGAGGGCCAGTGAACTCTAGGTCAACCAGCGCGGCCGCGCACCAAATTAGTGCGGTCCGCGCTGGATAGGTTCAGAGAGTCGTTTTCCCTCCCTTCCTCGGCGCGGCCGCGGGGCATTTTTGCGCGGTCCGCGCCAGTCCTTCAGCAAAGTATATAAATCTGAGATTTTCAGTCATTTTGCACTTTTTCAAAACCCAAAACATAAGAGGCGATTTTCCAAACGATTCTTCTCCTTCAAAACGATTGGTAAGTGATTTCTAACTTATTTTCCTTGCTTCTTAACATCTTTAAACATAATTTCAACTTCAAAACAAAGATTTTAATGGGGGAATTTGGGAATTTAGGGTAGAACTAGGGTTTCAAAATTTGGGGGTTTTGGACCTTAATTTGAGGTCCGATTCAAAAATAACTTATATATCTGAGTTCATGGAGGAATGGGTAGTCGGGTTTTGGTTCGAACCTCGGGTTTTGACCACGTGGGCCCGGGGGCATTTTGGGGATTCTTGAAGAAACTTTGGGAAATTCACTTTTCATGCATTCAAATTTATTAGATTAGCCTTTGTTGATACACTCAAGTAATTTGTGACTAGATTCGAGCGGTTTGGTGGTGAATTCGAAGGGTAAAGCTATACTAGAGGATTGAGTTGAGTTTGGAGCATTTGAGGTAAGTGTTTGTTCTAACTTTGGCTTGAGGGAATAAGATTAGGATGTTATTTGCTACTTGCTAAATGTGGAGTACGATGTATAGGCATGGTGACGGTTATCTATGCACCGGAGTCTAGCATGACCGTGAGTCTTAACTGCTTTTAATTCGAATGATGTGACACAATTTCCTTGTTTAATTGATAAATTTCATATAATGTGAACGGTTGAGGAAGAATTGTGATTGGTATATTTTGGAGCGTTGGCTCGAACAAGAATGTGATAGTCGAGAAAGAAGTGATTTAAAAGAGGATGTCTTGTGATTATTCCCTTGCCGGGACGTGTAGACTATTATTATGTACTCTCCCTTGCCGGGATATTTGGGCTGTTAGTTGTACCCTTGCCGGGTTAAAGTGTTATGTTGTCGAATTCCCCTAATGGGGCCTTCTTTACAAAGTCAGATATTTTGAACTATAATATGGGATCGTGTGGCACGCCGTCCACTTATATACTATGAAATGGGATCGTGTGGCACGCCGTACACTTATATACTATGATATGGGATCGTGTGGCACGCCGTCCACTTATATTCTACAATATGGGATCGTGTGGCACGCCGTCCACATATATGTATATATTGTGAAATGGGATCATGTGGCACGCCGACCACTTATATATTATGAAATGGGATCGTGTGACACGCCGTCCACTTATGAATTAAGAAATGGGATCGTGTGGCATGCCGTCCACTTATGAATTAAGAAATGGGATCGTGTGGCGCGCCGACCACCTATATATGACCTATGGTATTGAGATAGTTTCGTCGTTATATCCGTTGATCTGTATTCGCTGTATTTTTTTTTCCCGAGCATGCCCCCTTCCCCTTTTTTTTTAGTTGATATTCTCTGTTGCTATTTCTGTTGCCTTTGTATATATATATATATCTGCACAGGTTGTTTTTGGTAGGTCCTGTCTAGCCTCGTCACTACCTCGCCGGGGTTAGGCCAGGCACTTACCAGCACATGGGGTCGGTTGTACCGATGCTACACTTCTGTGCTTTTTGCACAGATCATAGTACCGGAGCAGGAGCTTTTGGACAGTAGTAGGAGCATTGGGAGCTTACTTCAGTCCGGAGATTTCCGAGGTAGCCTTGCTGGCGTCCGCATGGCCCGTATTCTCTCTTATCTCTGTCTTTCGTTTGATTTCCCTTGTATCAGATCAGACAGTACTGTATTCTTATTCAGACTTTGTATTTAGCATTCAGTAGAAGTTCGTGAGTTAGTGACACCAGATCTGGGTAGAAGTGTATTTGAATTTCCGCACTTAGTTTAGTTATTTATGTTTCGAGACTTCCGTTTTTATATTAATTGACTCGTTCTTCTTTATACTGTTAATGATGTTGAGAGAAATGTTAAATTAATTGGATTGCCTAGCTCCTATTAGTAGGCACCATCACGACTCCCGAGGGTGGGAAATCCGGGTCGTGACAAGTTGGTATCAGAGCAGTAGGTTACATAGGTCTCACAACTCACGGACAAACTCGGTAGAGTCTGAGGGATCGGTACGGAGACGTCTGTATTTATCCCCCAGAGGCTACAGAGTTAGGAAAACTTCACTTTTGTTCTTTCTTGTCGTGCGAATCTATTTCCCCAAATACTGATTGTCTTTCCACTCTGTTCTTTCGAGATGGCGAAAACACGCGCTTCCTCTTCTACCGCGCAGCAGCCCGAGCCCCCAGCAGCAGCTCCTAAGAGGGGCAAAGGGCGAGGCCGAGGCCGTGCCAGAGGCCGAGGCTGGGGCAAAGCTCAGCCCCGAGCAGCAGTCCCAGAGGTGGAGCCTCATGTTGATTATGATGAGGAGGCTCCAGCCCCAGCAGCTCCGGTGGGCCCAGCTCAGGTCCCAGAGGGGTTCATAGACATCCCAGTTCTTCAGGACGCTCTGGTAAGATTGGTAGGCTTTGTGGAGAGCGTCACTAGAGCGGGTTTGCTTCCAGTAGCACCAGCCACTTCTCAGGCTGGGGGAGGGGTTCAGACTCCTGCTACACGTACTCCGGAGCAGGTAGCTCCCCAGGCACAGGTTCCCGTGGTTCAGCCAGCGGTGGCAGTTCAGCCGGGTATTGTGACTCAGACCGGCGATGGAGCGGCTATGTCCTCAGATGCTTTGTGGTGGCTTGATAGGTTCTCCAAACTCTTCACCACCACATTCAGCGGTGCTTCTTCAGAGGATCCACAGGATTTCTTATTCAGCTGCCATGAGATCCTCAGGACTATGGGCATTGTGGAAACCAATGGGGTCGACTTCGCCACCTTTCGACTTGCAGGGTCCGCCAAGACTTGGTGGAGGGACTATTGTTTATCTAGACCAGCAGGGTCGCCAGCATTGACATGGGACCAGTTTGCAGAGTTGTTTCTGGAGAAGTTTCTCCCAGTTACTCAGCGAGAGGCTCTCGCAGGCAGTTCGAGCGCCTCCAGCAGGGCACTATGACAGTCACGCAGTATGAGACTCGGTTCATTGAATTGGCACGCCATGCTAATGTTATACTCCCCACAGAGCGAGAGAGGGTACGGAGGTTTGTTGATGGATTGATTCAGCCGATCCGCCTCCAGATGGCTACGAGAGCTGGTAGCGAGATTTCTTTTCAGGAGGCGGCCAATGCGGCCCGTAGAGTTGAGATGGCTCTTGCACGGGGAGGTGGTCATGGGTCAGACAAGAGACCCCGTCATGCAGGTAGATTCAGTGGTACCTCGTCTGGAGGTGGGGATTCTTATGGTAGAGGCCATCCTCCGAGACCCTTTCAGTCAGCCCTACAGGTCTCACATGGTACTTCAGGTGGTCGTGGCTCTCAGCCGCAGTCTTCTGATCAGCACCTATCAGCGCACCACCACTTCTCAGCAGCCGAGGGCTTGTTACACGTGTGGCGACACGAGACATATTGCCAGGTATTGCCCTCGAGCTTCTGACAGCTCTCAGCAGCAGGGCGCTCGTCCTATGATTCAGGCATCAGGTGATCCACAGGCCGCCCAGCCAGCTAGAGGTGGGGGTAGAGGCCATAGAGGTGGAGGTAGAGATCATAGAGGTGGAGCTCGGACTGCTAGAGGTAGAGGCCAGCCAGCAGCCGATCGTCCCAGAGATATGGTTCAGGGAGGTGGGGCCCAGCCCCGGTGTTATGCTCTTCCAGCCAGGCCAGAGGCTGAGTCTTCAGATGCAGTTATTACAGGTACTATTTTGGTCTGTGAACAATGCTATTTGACCCTGGGTCTACGTATTCATATGTGTCGTCCTATTTTGCACCCTACCTGGTTATGTCCAGTGATGCTTTGGGTATTCCTATTTATGTATCTACACCGGTGGGGGATTCTATAGTGGTCAATCGAGTTCATCGTTCCTGTGTGGTAGTGTTTGAGGGCCTTGAGACCCGTGTTGATTTATTGCTCTTAGACATGGTGGATTTCGATGTTATAGTAGGGATGGATTGGTATCATGCTATCTTGGATTGTCACGCCAAGACCGTGACCTTGGCTTTGCTAGATTTGCCCCGATTGGAGTGGAGAGGGACCCCAGGTCATGCCACCCGCAGTGTTATTTCATATGTGAAGGCTCGATGCATGGTCGAGAAGGGGAGTTTAGCTTATCTGGCGTATGTTCGCGATTCCAGCACGGAGATTCCTTCTATTGACTCTGTTCCTATTGTTCGGGAGTTCCCCGAGGTTTTTCCTTCAGACCTGCCGGGTATGCCGCCCGACAGGGATATTGATTTCTGTATAGATCTGGCCCCAGGCACGCAACCCATTTCTATTCCGCCGTATCGCATGGCCCCGCCAGAGTTGAAGGAGTTAAAGGACCAGTTGCAAGATTTGCTAGAGAAGAGTTTTATCAGGCCTAGTGTTTCTCCTTGGGGTGCGCCAGTGTTATTTGTGAAGAAAAAGGATGGATCGATGAGGATGTGCATTGATTACCGGAAATTGAACAAAGTGACGATTAAGAACAAGTATCCACTGCCGAGGATTGATGATTTGTTTGACCAGCTTCAGGGTGCGAAGGTGTTTTCAAAGATAGACTTGAGATCTGGCTACCATCAGTTGAGGATTAGGGCATCCGATGTCCCTAAGACAGTATTCCGCACTCGGTACGGGCATTATGAGTTCCTGGTCATGTCGTTTGGGTTGACCAATGCCCCAGCAGTATTCATGGAGTTGATGAACCGACTGTTCAGACCATATTTGGACATGTTCGTGATAGTCTTTATTGATGATGTTTTGGTGTACTCCCGCAGCCAGGAGGAGCACGAGCAGCACCTCAGAGTGGTTCTTCAGACTCTGAAGGATAGTCAGTTGTATGCTAAGTTCTCGAAGTTCGAGTTCTGGTTGAGTTCGGTTGCATTTCTGGGTCATGTTGTATCAGCAGAAAGGCATTCAGGTGGACCCGAAGAAGATTGAGGCAGTCAAGAGCTGGCCTCGACCAGCATCAGCTACAGAGATTCGGAGTTTCTTGGGGTTGGCAGGCTAATACAGACGGTTCGTGGAGGGTTTTTCATCTATCGCAGCCCCGATGACCAGATTGACCCAGAAGGGTGCCCAGTTCAGATGGTCAGATGAGTGTGAGGCGAGCTTTCAGAAGCTCAAGTCAGCTCTGACTACGGCACCGATATTGGTTTTGCCCACAGGCTCAAGACCTTATACAGTTTATTGTGATGCTTCCCGTATTGGGCTTGGTGCGGTATTGATGCAAGATGGCAGAGTCATTGCTTATGCTTCGAGGCAGCTGAAGATCCACGAGAAGAATTATCCGGGTAATGATTTAGAGTTGGCAGCCATTGTTCAAGCTTTGAAGATTTGGAGGCATTACTTATATGGTGTGACGTGTGAGGTGTACACTGATCACAAGAGTCTGCAGTACTTGTTCAAGCAGAAGGAGTTGAACTTGAGGCAGAGGAGGTGGTTGGAGCTACTGAAGGATTATGATGTTACTATTTTGTACCACCCGTGGAGAGCCAATGTGGTGGCCGATGCATTGAGTAGGAAGTCTGCCAGCATGGGTAGTCTTGCTTATGTTCCGATCAGCCAGAGACCGCTTGCTTTGGATATTCAGGCCCTTGCCAATCGATTTGTGAGGTTGGACATTTCTGAGCATAGCAGAGTGTTAGTTTGCACGGTCTCTCGTTCTTCATTATTGGAGCGTATCCGTGATCGGCAGTTTGATGATCCCCATTTGTGTGTCCTGAGAGACACGGTGCAGCGTGGAGGTGCCACGAAGGTGACCTTAGATGATGATGGTGTTTTAAGATTGCAGGGGCGAGTTTGTGTGCCCAATGTCTATGGGATTCGAGAGTTGATCTTAGCGGAGGCCCATAGTTCTCGATATTCTATTCACCCGAGCGCCGCGAAGATGTATCAGGACTTGCGGCAGCTTTACTGGTGGCGCAGGATGAAGAAAGATATCGTTGCATATGTGGCTCGATGTTTGAACTGTCAGCAGGTCAAGTATGAGCATCAGAGGCCTGGTGGTTTATTCCAGAGGATTGAGCTTCCCGAGTGGAAGTGGGAGAGGATTACCATGGATTTCGTTACTGGACTTCCGATGACTCGGAAGAAGTTTGATGCTATTTGGGTCATTGTTGATAGGCTGACCAAGTCAGCGCATTTTATTCCTGTTGCAGCCACTTATTCATCGAAGAGGTTAGCTGAGATCTACATCCGAGAGATTGTTTGCCTTCATGGGGTGCCGACATCTATCATTTCGGACCGGGGTACGCAGTTTACCTCGTGCTTCTGGAGAGCAGTTCAGCAGGAGTTGGGCACCCAGGTTCAGTTGAGCACAGTGTTCCACCCTCAGACGGACGGCTAGTCTGAGAGGACTATTTAAATATTGGAGGATATGCTCCGAGCCTGTGTCATTGATTTTGGAGGCACGTGGGACCAATTTTTGCCTTTAGCAGAGTTCGCCTACAACAACAGCTACCAGTCCAGCATTCAGATGGCTCCATATGAGGCGTTGTATGGTAGGCGATGTCGGTCTCCAGTCGGATGGTTTGAGCTGTGAGGGGCTCGGTTATTGGGTACAGATTTAGTTCGGGAGGCTTTGGATAAGGTCAAGATCATTTAGGATAGGCTTCGTTCCGCTCAGTCGCGGCAAAAGAGTTATGCGGATCGTAAGGTTCGAGATGTAGCTTTCATGGTTGGTGAGTGGGTCTTGCTCCGAGTGTCACCTATGAAGGGCGTGATGAGATTTGGGAAGAAGGGCAAGCTTAGCCCTAGGTTCATTAGCCCATTTGAGATTCTCGATCGTGTGGGAGAGGTGGCTTACAGACTTGCCTTGCCGCCCAGCTTGTCAGCCGTGCATCCAGTGTTTCATGTGTCCATGCTTCGGAGGTATCACAGCGATCCAACCCACGTATTAGATTTCAGCACTGTCCAGTTGGACAAGGATCTGTCTTATGAGGAGGAGCCGGTAGCTACTCTAGACCGGCAGGTTCGACAGTTGAGGTCGAAGAGTTTTCCTTCAGTGTGTGTCCAATGGAGAGGTCAGCCTCCTGAGGCATCAACCTGGGAGTCCAAGTCTGATATGCGGAGCCGTTATCCTCATCTATTTCCCGACTCAGGTACTTTCTTTTGTCCGTTTTTTTAGAGGTGGAGAATGTGACGACCCAAAGGGTCAACACCGGTTTTCTCTCTTTTTCTGTGCTTCTGAGGCCTTGAAAACCTCACTTTTAGTTGCCTCAATTTATGTGCATAGTCCAGGCGCGTAGCCGGAAAGCTTTTATGTTGAAACATGTGAATTCACTGAAAAATTTGAAGAATTTTGATATTAATATGATTAAAGTTGACTTCGGTCAACATTTATGGTAAACGGACCCGGACCCATAATTTAACGGTCCCGGAGGGTCCGTAGAAAAATATGGGACTCGGGCATGTGCCCGGAGTCGAAATCCGAGGTCTAGAACCCAAGAAAAGAATTTTTCTGTGAAATTATTTTTCTGAAATTATTAAGGAAAATGGAAATGAAAATTGATTAAAAGACTATGGTATCGGGCTCGTATTTTGGTTCCGACGCCCGGAACAAGTCTTAAATATGTGTTAAGCGCTTTCTGTAAAGTTTGGTCGAAATCGGACGTTGTTTGACGTGTTTCGGACCTAAATATCTAAAATTTGAAGTTTATGAAGTTAGAATGAAAAATGATGATTTTGGGGTTTGATTCATTGATTTTGATGTTGTTATGGCGATTTGATCGCTCGGTTAAGTTCGTATGAGGTTGTTGAGTTAGTGTGTGGGTTTGGTTAGGAGCCCCGAGGGCTCGGGAGTGTTTTCGGAGGTGTTCGGGGTGGTTTTGGACTTAGGATGATATCAGATTTTCTGCAATTTTTACAAAGGGATTTTCTTCATCGCGTTCGCATTAGTTTCCCCCGCGTTCGCATAGCTTCAGGTTGGTCTCCTTCGCGTTCGCGTCCCCATCATCGCGATCGCGTAGGCCAATTTCAGGACCCCCAGTAATTCCTTCACTGCGTTCGCGAACTCGTCCTCGCGTTCGCATAGTATTAGCACACCCTTCATCGCGTTCGCGTATGTACCTACACGTTCGCGTAGAGTAAACCCAGGACCCCAGCCTCTAGCCTTCTACGCGTTCGCGTTCCTTCCCACGCGATCGCGATGCCTACCCAGCTTACCCTTCGCGAACGCGGCCCCTTTCCCGCGAACGCGAAGGGCATTTTCGCCCAGTGATTTTTAAAGTTCAAAACAGAACCATTACGGGATTATTCCCATTCATTCATAAAACTTCTCTTCTTCAAGCTCTGGGGGCGATTTTTGGAGCTCTTCTTCACCAAAGTCTTTGGGTAAGTAATTTCCCACCTAATTCCTTCACTCCTCTTCATTAATTACTGAATTCCTAGACCTAAATCATGAAATCAAAGTAGAAATTAAGGGTTTTGGGTATAGCTAGGGTTTTGAGAATTTTGGGTGATTCAACCTCAATTTCGGGTCGAATCTTAAAACAAATTGCATATTTGAACTCGTGGGGTTATGGGTGATTGAGTTTTGGTCCGAGCCTCGTGTTTGGACCATGTGGGCCCGGTGTCGAATTTTGGTATTTTTGGAAGAATGCTAGGAAATTCATATCTAGGCTAGGGGATGTTACCATTGAGTCCTTATTGATATTATTGAATTAATTATGCCTAGATACCATTGTTTCGGAGTCGGATTGTAGAGGAAAGGCGGTATTTGAGGATTGATCGCTATTCTTTGGACCGAGGTAAGTGTTTGTTCTAACTTTGGCTTGAGGGAATAGGACTAGGATGTTATTTGCTATCTGCTAAATGTGGAGTACAGTGTATAGGCATGGTGACGATTATCTATGCACCGGAGTCTAGCATGACCGTGAGTCTTAATTGTGTTTGACTCGGATTTTTGTGATACATCTTCCTTGTTTAATTGATAAGTTTCATATAATGTGAATAGTTGAGGAAGAAATGTGATTGGTATATTATTGGAGCGTTGGCTCGAACTGGAAATTGATAATTGAGAAAGAAGTGATTAAAAGAGGAAGTGTTGTGATTATTCCCTTGCCGGGACGCGCAGTCTATTATTGTTGTTGCTCCCTTGCCGGGATTTAAGCATTATATGTATTCTCCCTTGCCGGGATATTTGGGCTGTTAGTTGTACCCTTGCCGGGTTAAATCGTTATGTTGTTGAATTCCCCTATTGGGGTCTCCTCTAGAAAGATTATATGTATTATTAATTATGAAATGGGATCGTGTGGCACGCCGTCCACTTATGAATTATGAAATGGGATCGTGTGGCACCCCGTCCACTTATGAATTATGAAATAGGATCGTGTGGCATGCAGTCCACTTATGAATTATGAAATGGGATCGTGTGGCGCGCCGACCACTTATAAATACATACTACNACAGATAGGTAAATTAATGGAAGTATATATTGATGACATGCTAGTTAAGTCCCTGCGCGCAGAGGACCATTTGACACATTTGTAGGAAACATTCAAGATACTGAGAAAATACAACATGAAGCTCAACCCTGAGAAATGTGTTCTTGGGTCGGTTCGGGCAAGTTCCTTGGCTTCATGGTGTAAAATCGGGGAATCGAGATCAACCCCGATAAAATCAAGGCTATCAAAGACATCACCATCGTGGACAGCGTTAAAGCAGTGCAAAGGCTGAAAGGGCGGATAACTGCCTTAGGCTGATTCATATCGAGATCATCGGATCGGAGTCATAGATTCTTCTCTCTACTCAAAAAGAAGAATGATTTTGCCTGGACCCTCGAATGCCAACATGCGCTAGAAGAATTGAAGCGATACCTCTCTAGCCCAGCATTGCTTCATACTCCAAAGGCGGATGAGAAACTCTTCTTATATTTGGCAGTCTCGGAGATCGCGGTAAGTGGTGTCCTGGTTCGATAAGAGCAAGGTACGCAATTTCCTGTTTATTTTGTAAGTCGAACTCTAGGAGAAGCAGAGACTAGATATCCACACTTAGAGAAATTGGCACTTGCGTTGATAAGCGCCTCTAGGAAGCTAAAATCATATTTTCAGTGTCACCCCATATGTGTACTAACCACTTATGCACTTCGTAATATTTTGCATAATCCCGAGCTATCGAGCCGATTGGACAAATGGGTCGTCGAGCCAGTGGGTACAATATCGAATATCAACCCCGAACGACCATCAAGTCTCAAATTTTAGCAGACTTCGTGGCCGATTTCCCGCCAACCCTCGTACCCGAAGTCGAGAAGGAACTCTTGTTAAAATCAGGTACATCACCGAGGGTGTGGACCCATTTCACAAACGGCGCCTCGAATGTGAAGGGGTCCGGGCTAGGCATCATTTTGAAGCCGCCCATGGCCAACACTATTAGACAATCTATCAAAACTTCTAAGCTGACTAACAATGAGGCCGAGTACGAGGCCATGATTGCAGGTCTCGAACTAGCTAAAAGCTTAGGGGCAGAAGTCATTGAAGCCAAGTGCGACTCTATGCTATTAATAAACCAAGTAAACAATACTTTCGAAGTTCGAGAGGATAGAATGCAAAGGTATTTGGACAAGCTACAGGTGACTTTGCACCGTTTTAAAGAATGGACCTTGCAGCACGTACCTCGCGAGCAGAACAGTGAAGCCGATGCTCTTGCAAATTTGGGGTCATCAGTCGAGGAGGACGAAATCAGCCCGGGAACTGTCGTTCAGCTCTCGATATTAGTGATCTAATAAGGTCACGCTGAGATAAACTCCACAAGATTAACTTGGGATTGGAGGAATAAATATATGGAGTACTTGAAAAACGGAAAGCTCCCATCGGACCCTAAAGAATCGAGGGTCCTACGAATAAAAGCTGCTCGATTCACATTGACTGAACATGGAACATTATACAGGAGGACGTACGACGGACCATTAGCAGTATGTTTGGGACCAGGGGACACCGACTATGTTCTATGAGAAGTCCATGAAGGTACTTGTGGGACCACTCCGGTGCCGAATCACTAGTTCACAAGGTCATCAGAGCAGGATACTATTGGGACTGTATGCGAAAAGACGCTAAGGAGTTTGTTCGAAAGTGTGATAAATGCCAAAGGTATGCACCAATGATCCATCAGCCCAGAGAACAACATCATTCGGTCATATCTCCATGGCCATTCATGAAATGAGGGATGGATATCGTCGGCCCTCTGCTATCGACTCCAGGTAAAGCTAAATTCATTATGTTTATGACTGACTACTTCTCTAAATGGGTGGAAGCACAGGCCTTCGAGAAAGTCAGAGAAAAAGAAGTTATAGACTTCATCTGGGATCAAATCATATGCCGATTCGGGATACCTACCGAAATCATATGCGACAATAGAAAGCAGTTCATCGGCAACAAGGTAACGAAGTTTCTCGAAGAACATAAAATAAAAAGGGTCTTATCAAGACCATATCATCCAAGTGGAAATGGACAAGCCGAGTCAACGAACAAAACCATCATTCAGAATCTAAAGAAAAGATTGAACAACGCCAAGGGAAAATGGAGAGAAATTCTACTCGAGGTTCTTTGGGCATATCGAACAACATCGAAGTCCAGTACGGGGGCAACCCCGTTCTCCTTAGTATATGGCTCCGAAGCCTTGATTCTGGTCGAAGTCCGAGAACCTAGCGCCAAATTTTGGCATACAACGGAAAAATCAAATCACGAGGCTATGAATACTACCCTCGAACTATTGGATGAAAAATGAGAAGTCGCACTCGTTCGGATGGCTATGCAAAAACAAAGAATGGAGAGATATTATAATAGAAGAACCAACCTTCGCCACTTCAAAATCGGGGACTTAGTCTTAAGAAAAGTCACCATCAACACTCGAGATCCTAACAAAGGAAAACTCGGCCCAAGTTGGGTAGGACCCTATCAAGTCCTCGATATCGTTGGGAAGGGAGCTTACAAACTTGGCATAGTGGAGGGCGAACAGTTGCCAAACAATTGGAATATATCACTCCTCAAAGGATATTATTGCTAAGGTATGATTTCCTCCCTTTCCATTTGTATTTGATACTAACTTGTTGCAGGCGTTCAATCGAAGACGTCGAAGAAGCTCTTCAACACAAGGACCTCAGGTTTTAAAGCACACGTTGCACTCTTTTTCCTTAGATCTGTTTTTTATCCCAAATGGGTTTTTCCGGCGAGGTTTTTAATGAGGCAACAATTATATGTGCTACCTGGGGGTAATTCAACAGTATCCGAGGCTTCTCTATATTCAACCTCGAATACTGGGGGGGGGGGGCATCACCCTCAGATGATTTATTTTCAAGGAAAAGTACTTCGTGTCAAAAGGGCCTCGATAGGGAAACTTTATAATGGGCCAAACCGTCGAAAGAATCGTGTCCATGTAGATTAATCGAGCCCAATGGCGATACATGTACGCATGTATAAATTATTCAAAGAAGCATTTTTCCTTATCAAATACCTTGTGCCTCAAAGAAAATTTTCTACTATACAAGTTCCATGCTTATGATTTTGTGAAAAATGGCTCAAGGGCCAAGTATAAATGCACCTCGAACGAATCGACCCCCCTTACTCGGGGATTGCCATAAAAAACCAACATGTTTGAATTATCTAAAGACCTCAAAGAGGCACCCCTCGATTCATAGGCCAAGGTCATCATTCTCGAGGACTAACACTTCGAAGTGTTGATAGGAAAGTGAGACCAAGAGTCATGCCCAAAGGCTACGGTCAAACTAACCCGGCTCGGAGACGTCCGAACCTCGCAATAAAAACAAGCCTTCGAATTCTCCAAAAACCGGTTAAAAAAGGCTACCCTCGGCAAAATAATCAATGGGCTTCGATAGAATCCGCCCTCGAAAAACCTTAAGAGGTATCGAGTTATTCAAATACAAACTTGTGCTAAGGCACAAAAAACAAAGGGGTTTCGATCAACACTAAACCCTCAAAAAACCTAATGGGTACCAAAAAAGAAAAAAATATGCTAATGCATAAGAAAATTTTTACTAAGTCTTTGAGCCGAAAGAGGGAAAAAATAGCCATCCTTTAGAGGCCATATCGGCCCAATTCAAAGAGCCCAAGGGCCAACACACTTTGAGTTCGAGAATACGTTCTCGATCAATTCGAACCTAAAGGTCCCACTATCCCGAATTCGAACAGGAACCTACTCGACTACAGATCGAGGATACTATGTCGTTCAAAACAAACCTAAGGGTCTTTTCGCTTCGAATTCAGGTTTCACTCGAAACCGACTATAAAAGCAGTATCATTATTGTGGCTTCGATCATGTCATTTGAAACCAAAACCTTGAACATATTGTTGAAGCATAAAAATGTGCTAAAATTGTACAAGGCACGAAAAATGTTTGAAGGAAAAATTTGAGAAAGCATCATAAAGAGAAATTTCTTTATATATATGGGCAAAATATGTACAAGTGACAGAAAAGGGTCTTACAAAAGAGAAAAGGAAAAATAAAATCCTAATCCCGAATTCGAACAGGAACCTACTCGACTACAGATCGAGGATACTATGTCGTTCAAAACAAACCTAAGGGTCTTTTCGCTTCGAATTCAGGTTTCACTCGAAACCGACTATAAAAGCAGTATCATTATTGTGGCTTCGATCATGTCATTTGAAACCAAAACCTCGAACATATTTTTGAAGCATAAAAATGTGCTAAAATTGTACAAGGCACGAAAAATGTTTGAAGGCAAAATTTGAGAAAGCATCCAAAAGAGAAATTTCTTTATATATATGGGCAAAATATGTACAAGGGACAGAAAAGGGTCTTACAAAAGAGAAAAGGAAAAATAAAATCCTAACTATGCCCGGGTCTAATTTCTCCCTCGGGGGGAGCTTCTCCTTCGGGCCCCTCGTCGTTATCAAAGCCGCCTTGGCTGCCTTCATCATCATCGTCATCATCGGAGGAGACAAGCAACCTGGCATCGGCTTCGAGCACCTTAGCTTGAGGTGTCTCTTTGGAGAGGTCAAAACCTCGAGCATGGATTTCCTCGAGGGTCTCCCTCCGAGATTGGCACTTGGCGAGATCATTACTCCACTGCGCTTGATCGGTGGCCTCCCTTAGCTGAGTTTGAGCACCCTCAGAATCAGCCAGGTATACGGCTATGGACTTGTCAGCTAAGACCTTCACCTTTCTGACCTCCGCCTTGACCTCAACAAGCTCGGCCTCGATCTCTTCAATCTTTTTGGCTTGGGCTAAGCTCTTCTCTTTGGTACTCCGAAGTTGAACTTCAGCTGATGACAATCGCGCTGAGGCAGCCTCTTTCTCGCAGCTAGGCGGTCCATGTTCTCTTTCTACCGATTGCAGTCAGCTTTAATTTGATTGACTTCCCCCCGGAGCAGCTCGATTGTTTCCATCTTTTGCTGCAACTGAGACATCGAGGTGTTATCCTCCACTCTTTGGTCAAGCCCATATGTTCTCAAAAGGAAATTTACCAGCTCGTCCAGTTCGGCCTCTTCCTTACGAGCCTGGGCCAAGTCTGCTCGAAGATCCCTGAGCTCTTCATCCTTCTGACCAAAAAGGAGCTTCAAAGCATTCCTCTCCTCCGAGGTCTTTTGGGCTCGACCTCGCATAGGCTCAGGTCGGCCCGAGACTTAGTAAAAGCCTATATGAGAAGAAAAATACAAATTAGGTTAAAGGGAGAAGAAGGAAAAGAAAATTGCAACAATGGGGATCACTACTTACTCGAGATAAAATGCTTTGGGCCTCTTCAAAGAGGGTAGACGCATCATTGTGATCAGCGGCATCATCGACCCCAGTAAAATAATCCCGAAAGGGATCCTCTTCATTGGTGGCTTCGCCTATGCCGGGGGTCTGTAGAGCCCGAGCATCCCTTATAGCCTCCTCCGAAAAGGCCGGTAGAGAAGGAGAGTGACTTACTGTCACAACCCCAAGCAAATCGCTCGGGGTGCCCTGTTCAGTCCTAGGGTCTCAGAACCGGCCCCCTCTGGTATGTTCGTTGATGGCCGAGGCATCACCTCAACCTCAGGCGATTCGGGATCTTGGCCCAAATCTTTCTTCAAGGCCTCCTCATCACGAGGACGGGTCTCGACAATCATCGCCGGCTTGGAAGGCTTGGCGACCTTGACCGGCTTCCTTGCTCGAACCACCAGCGCCGAGTCATCGCCCTCATCTTCTTCTTCTTTTTCCCCCAGCTGGTGGACCGACTCTACAGTCAGAGGGATGACATTTCTCCTGCGTCTTCGAGCTGGAGCCTTTTTAGGTTGGGGGTCCTCGAACTCGAGACCCTCTTTCTCTTGTTATATTTCCCCGACTTCGAAATTGGGGACTCGGCCTCTTCCTCAGGCGGGGCCGGTCTTATTTCAGCAACATCTCCGAGGCCTGCATGTAAGGGAGTCAAGTATGAATAAAAAGAAACGTTTCAAAAAAAAGACATCGAAAGCGTACATGATAATTTTACCATGATTCTTGGCCTTCCATCTGCCCCTTGCTCGGTCACGCCAGCAACGCTCAGCACGGGAGGAAGTTGCAGCCAACTTCCAAACCCAGTCTTCGAGGTCGGAGACCGTATGAGGCATCTAGGCAACCGCTGCATAACAGATGAAAGTATTATATAAGGCAAAAAATAGAGTACGAAGATTAATGGGTAATATGTTACTTACGATCGGGGTTCTACTTCTTAGGGAACGGCAGTTTCTCCTCTGGGATGAGGTCACAGGTCCTTACCCGCACGAACCGGCTCATCCAACCCCGATACTTGTCCTCATCGATGCTCGCGAACAAGGCCTTCGTCGCTCGGTGTTGGAGCTTGATCAACCCTCAAAAAAACCGAGGTCGATATAACTGTATGAGGTAGCTGAGAGTGAACTCCAGCCCCTCGGCCGTGTTGGAAAAGAAGCGGAGCATGATCACTATGCGCCAGAATGAGGGGTGAACCTGGCCGAGGGTGACCTGGTACCTCTTGCAAAAATCGACAATGATTGGGTCGAGAGGACCCAATGTGAAGAGGTAAGTGTAGACGCTTAGAAAACCCTCCACATATGTGGTAATTCTCTCTTTAGGAGCGGGGATTAGTAACACGACCTTGGCCCCCCAGTTACAATCTCTCTTCATAGCCTTAAGATGGCCCGCCATTATCGAACAGATGTATCTCGACACGTGTTCACATCGGCCAGGGATCGATGGAGGGTTCTGGACTTTGAAGTCGGATTTTAAGACATAAGGGCCGGGAACATACTCATGAGGGAGCGGTTCCACCGGCGATTTGTCACCGGCCGGCCGGGAAGAAGAAGAAGAAGCTTTCTCCTTTTGTGGGACGGTCTTGGAGGTTTTCGCCATTGATTCAGGTAGAAGGAAGCAGAAAGAGGTGAAATTTGGTATTTTTGGTACTGACTAAGTTGACTCAATGGGCGGTGAAAGAGAAGAGATGGAGAAAGTAAGAAACTTAGAAAACTTGGTGGTGAAAGTAAAAATTTTATTCAACCAAAGAACCTGTATTTATAGATTCACGACGACGGTTCGGTGGTGCTAGTGGGTGACCGCCCACTGTCAAGCATTAATAGTTTGGGGAACTGTACCGACGGGACGTTTTGGTCACCTCGATCGCTTACGTCACGGGGATGACATCACTATCAGGGTCTCCAGAAAATCGAGGCTCAAGTCGTTTCTTATCGTTTTACTCTAAGAAACAAGGGGACTATCTGTATACGGTAGAAATCGGGGCTACCCGATTTCATTCTTTGGTCAGGATAGGAACGTCACATCAAAGAGCTGGGACGTCGAGTCCGGATCGAGATAGACATCGACTGCGATCAGAAAGAGGCACACTTCGAGTGAAATCGGCGTAGCTTGATAACGGAAAAGGCGAGATATCCGCAATTGGTCGAGGATCATAGCGTGAATCTCGGAACGGATCAATCTATAGCGGTTAATTAGATGTTAATATGATTTCCTACTATAATTAGAAGTGTATCTTATTTAGGACTCCTCTATTATATAAAGAGGGATCCCATTCATTTGTAAGCATCATTGTTCATTGATAAAAATTTATACTCTCATTATTTTCTTTCTATTTCATTTACTATTCATCAAAGTTGCTTTATCATTTACTATCCCACCTCGAGGCTATCCCAAGTCGAGGTCGAGACCTGGCTAGCATACTGGTTTGATTTATTTTATTCTCCAATTTATTTGTTTATTTTCTTACTTATCAATTGATATTGGACGAAATCACATATCCTTAAAATCACAATATAAGTTTAATTGTTATCCGAATTTGAGGGTAAACACAAGCCTCACGTCACTGTCTGTTTCCCTCGTCACGTCACTGAACTTGCACTCTAAGTATTATGTCTTAGCCTTGCTCAACTTGAAACCTTTAGACTCCAGGGTCTATCTCCAAACCTCCAGCCTCTCATCGACACCGGCTCGCGTCTCATCAATCGGGACTATCATCAGCAAATAACATACAACATGGCACCTCTCCTTGAATATAGTGCGTTAGAACGTCCATCGCCAAGGCAAATACGAAAGGACTGAGCGCAGATCCTTGGTGTAATCCCATAACCACCGAAAAATACTTCGAGTCACCTCCTACTGTCCTAACCCGAGTCTTAGCTCCATCATACATGTCCTTAGTCACCATAATATATGCTACCGGAACACCTTTAGAATCCAAACACCTCCAAAGAACCTCTCTCGGGACCTTGTCGTACGCTTTCTCTAGATCGCTAAACAACATGTGTAAATCGTTCTTCCTATCCCTGTACTTTTCCACCAACCTCCTGATAAGATGGATAGATTCCGTAGTTGCACGGCCAGGCATGAACTCGAATTGGTTCTGATTTAGACACCGGTCTCCTCACCCTTACTTCCATCATCATCTCCCACATCTTCATAGTATGATGCAACTTGATACCCCTATAGTTGTTACAATTCTAGATATCACCTTTGTTCTTGTACAACAGAATTATCTTACTCCATCTTCATTCCTCTGGAATCTTCTTCGTCCTAAAAATAACGTTAAACAATCCGGTCAGCCACTCTACGGCCTACGCCCTCTCTACCCACGTACCTCCAACATTCAACCGGAATTTCATCTGGCCTATTCGTTCTGCCCCTACTCATCTTATGCATAGCCCCACGACCTCCTCGACCTTAATACGCCTATAATGCCCAAAATCACGGTGACTCTCGGAGTGCTCCAAATCACCCAACATAACGTCTCTGTCTCCATCCTCATTCAGAAGCTTATGAAATTAAGTCTGACATATCTGCTTAATCTGAGCGTCATCCATTAAAACTCTGTCATCCTCGTCCTTGATGCACCTCACTTGATCCAGATCAAGCGCCTTTTTCTCTCTCGCCTTATCCAGCCGAAATAACTTCTTGTCCTGGCCTTTGTCCCCTAATTCTTCATACAAGCAACCAAACACTGCATTCTTGGCCTCCGTGACTGCTAGTTTTGCCTCCTTCCTAGCCTTCTTGTACCCTTCTCTGTTCGCTCTTCTCTCCTCCTCATATGAGTTGTTCACTAACTTCAAGTATGCCGCTTTGTTAGCCTCCACTTTTCCTTGAACCTCTTCATTCCACCACCAGTCACCTCTTCATGCCGCTTTCTTACTCATCAACTATGGCTTTTGACTTATTTTTAGCTTATAAGCACTTGACTTGCAGACACTTTTTACTTTATCAAACGCATCGATAAGCTAAAAAGTACTTATAAGCTGGTTTGACCCGCTTATAAGTTAGCCAACCACCGTCTAAGTAATTGGTTATTTATAATATATATAATAGTTTAATGTGTTACAGTGTCAGCCGACCGTATAAAAAGATCTTAGGTTAACTATATTTTATGGGATATAAAGAAACTTCATATCGTAGCAAGAGATGGGTACAAACTTCTGTAATTTATACACCTAAATCCTAAGAGAGCTGCTATTCGGCCAAACTAAGCGTGGCCCAAAAATGACCACACTGGTGAAATACCACTAAAGCCCTTCATTTCACATTTGGCTTAATGGCCATTTTTTCCTCCAAAATATTTCCCTCCAAAATTAGTTAATAAAGTATTTATTATCCCAAAACATTGGTCCCATAAATCATCATTCTCTCATGGGAAGATCAACCAACTTCATATGTATACCTATACTATTACGTATTTATTTTATTTTTAAATAAAATTTATACGGATAGGAAGATCATAAGCCTTCGTATATGTATACCTATACTATTACGTTTTTTTTTTAAAATACAATTTATACGATGGGAAGATCAAAAGTCTAGTATCTATACATAATATTATTTTTTATACGGTATACAAACTTATACCATACACTTATGTTAAGAAAG